>NC_134499.1:5075690-5080690 GCF_040206685.1 Ascaphus truei
AATGACGATGGACGATGACGTTGAGGCGTACCTGTCAATTTTCAAGCGCACCGCAGTATGCGAAGGGTGGCCAGCTGAGGAGTGGTCGGGAATAATTGCTCCCTTCCTAGTGGGTGACTCACAACAAGCCTAATATGACTTAGAACCTGAGCAAGCGAAAGACTATGACACACTGAATGCGGAGATTATGGCACGGCTAGGGGTCACCCTCGCGGTTCGGGCCCAACGGTTCCATTCTTGGCGTTATGATATAGAGAAGACACCCCACTCTCAACTCTATAACCTTATACACTCTGCAAGGAAGTGGCTCCAGCCTGAGGTATGTTCCATCGCTGCAGTTGTCGAAAGAGTCGTTATAGACCGGTTCCTGAGGGGTCTCCCCCGCACCATCCAGAAGTGGGTGAGCCAGAGTGACCCCAAAGACGCCGAACAGTTGGTCGCTTTAGTCGAATGTTACTTGACTGCCGAGGAGATGTCCAAGAGTTCAAGTTCAGATGAGTGCTCCGGTTCTCGCTTCCTGCGCTCCAGGAGGTCCGATAAGACTGTTCATCCGAATAGGAATCCCCAAGGACTCATTGACTTGCGTAAAGGAGTAGGAAGTCCCACAGCACCTAAGAGGGACTCTGGTCTCGTTGTTTCCAGTACACTGGAGACAAAACACCGACCCAGTTTTGGAAGGTATATAGAGTGCTACAGATGCCATGAACTTGGACATGTGTTGCAGAAATCCTCCCAAGGGGGGTATGATCGCCGCACAGCCGCAATGAATCAATGAAGGCTGATGTGTGAATATAGAAAAAGCTTTATTCTCACAAGGTGCAAGCAAATCCTCTGACGCGTTTCAGCCTGCAAGGCCTTTGTCAAAGAGTGATCCGCTTGCATAAAAGACACCCAGTTATAGTCTGTACAGATTGCCACACCCGTATACCTTGCCCAATGAACAAGCAACAGGTGCATACCATCTGACACCCACAACCTTGATGTCAATTAAAATATGACGCAATAAAATGACCACATAATTATCATCACCATTATGTATGTATCTGATAACCCAGACAATGTGTATAATAATAAGAAAAACAAAATAATGTGTTAATGTATCTAAAAAACACAAAAAAACCGACCCAGTTTTGGAAGGTATATAGAGAGCTACAGATGCCATGAACTTGGACATGTGGCCGCAGTTTGCCCTCGGAACGCGGAACCAATGGAATGTAACTTTTCTGTGGGGCATGGTTCGCGCTGGGTTTCTACAGTTCAGCACAGTTCTTGCAGTTCAGAAGAGGACGATGAGGACTCCTATGTGGCCCCGCGTAAAGACAACCTCCGTGTGCAACAGAAGCTGCAAGGAAAGCTTACCCCGTGGCATCAGAAAAGACCAGAGGTGGACTACAACACAGAGCGCTTGGCGCAATCGTCACAGGAGTGACTACTAGCCTTGGTATGACAAAGGCTACCGATACCGCCATAAGCAGAAATCCAAGTGAGTCAGACCAAAAGAGTGTTGACTGGAAACGGTACTATGAGGCGTCCTATTGCAGGGTATATGCAACTACACACGTGGGTTTCTTGACAAGGCTTATTTATTTAGCCTTAAAAGATATACAGCACACAAAACAAAAATAGCTTTTCATCAGCAACAAATGAAAATGGCTTTTTCTTCAGCAACAAATGAAAATGGCTTTTTCTTCACCAAACCAAACAAAACAGTTTCTCTTTAGCAGACAGTTTATATATAAGGTAGCTACCCTTTTTCTATGCAGGGGACAGACAGTTTCACAATTCAACTACTTTGCTACTCAGACCTTGTTTTCAGGAATCTTTAGCACCTTACTCCTCTCTCCTCAACAGCCAGGCTTTTAACACACCTTGATTAGGCAGCTGGGATCCAACTAATTATCCTGAGGTTCCCAGCTGAAGTTAACCTAGTCAGTGCTGCACTGCAGACTAGACATAGGTTTTCCAGGCATATAACTGGTGGCTTTTATTTACCCTGTCACACGTCCCAACAAGACGTTCAACGCCTCATCGGCAAGCTAGAAGTTTCTCAGCGAGAGGTCTGCACGTTAAAAACAGAGCTGGGTAAAGTAAAGCAGCAAGTGCTACAGGAGCGACTGAGTACCCAGTGGGTCCCCGCCGAGCAGCATGATGAGCTGAAGGCCACTCTGAGCCTTACCCAAGTATCACTGGAAGCAGAATACGAAAAAACTAAAAATGTCCAATCCTTGGAATCTGAAAAACTGAAGTTGGATAAAAGGCTTCTGGAGCTAAAGCGGATAACTGAACACACGTCCCAGCAACTCACAGCTATAAAGGAGGACAACCTCAAGCTGGAGAAAGAGCTGGAGAAGCAGAGAGCCTGCTCCATCACCAAAAATCAGTACACCCAGGAGAAAGAGGCATGGAAAACAGAAGCAGCGGCAATCCTAGCGACAAAAACTACAGAGATCCAAAATCTGAAGGATGCGCTGAAACAAACCCAAAGCAAGCACCGGGAAGAGATGAAGGCCCTGAGAGGAATTGAATTGGCAGCTGCCTTGAGCCAGAAAAGTATAAAAGGACAGCTTCAAGACCTGAGGAAGGACCTGGAGTCTGAGCGTGCTGGCCGCAAGAAGGCAGAGAAACAACAGCGTGACCTAGGCGAAGAGATCGAAGCTCTGAAGACTGAGTGGGACACTACGCTGGACTCTATTACTGCTCAGCAGGAGGTCTAATGAAGAAAACCTTTAAGAAGTGGTGGATGTCAGACATGTCTGACAAAGAGGCTGGTGCATGGGAATAGTGCACGGGCCGCTTACAGGACAATGTTTCGCTGGGGGGAGGGATATGTGATGCCGTCACTGCCCTCTAAGGGTTAGAATGGGGCAGTTGTGGGACTTTACAGCACTCATAGAGTTAATCCTCTTGGAAAGGTCTGTTCATCTGAGAGTTAATGAGCTAATTAGCCTAGCCTGTATAGTCAGGAAGTGATACAGAGATTACCCTCCCACCCCCCACCCCCATGCTGCCAGACACACACTGTTGAGAGTTATACAGAGAGGGTGAGAGACGCTGCTGCTAGACTGATCTGAAGACACACACAGACAGCCCTGTGAGAGACTGAAAAGAGACCTGCTGCAGGTACACTGGGTAAAGTGGGGAAAGAGTTTAGTTCTCCCACGATTAGTTAGGGACTAAGAAGTATTAGTCAGTACTCCTGGAAGGAGTTAGGTCTTTTGTTTCTGTTTTGTGTTATGAGTTAACCCTGTACCTGCTTTGTACCCTGTAAATAAACCCCTGCTTAGAAAGTACAGTGTTTCCTGCCCTTGATCTGAACAAAAGATCCGACGCTGGGACTGAGACGTCACAATACGTACATAGATGCATACATAAATACATATATACAGCTAGAGAGAGGGGGAGGGAGAGAGAGGTAGGTAGGTTATGGTGGGTGAAAAAGGTGATGAAAAAACCTCCACCGTACAGCATATAGCAAATAAAAATATCACTTGTGTGCTCATCTGCATGTCATTTCCCAGAATCCCTTGCTGCAGTGGGAAGCACTGTATGCTAGGTGATAATGATGAAAGGCAGGGTTACAGACCTATCTAAGACATGTGAATGTGCTCACAAGTGCTATTTTTATTTGCTATTTGCGATACGGTGGAGGGTTTTTCTTAACTTTTTTCACCCACCATAACTTATCTAAATGTGGTGAAACCTACCCAGCCTTAAAATGGCAAAGCCAGTACAACCAGCCTCGCACTAATGAGACCCAAAAGGTTGAAACAGCTGGTCGCATCTCGGCCTTTTGGCTAAGATCAAGTGTAATGTCTGTCCTACCTGTGGCCGCCCGAGATTTTAATGTGTACCGTGCAACCCCAGCTTGGAAACCAGGGGGGGGGGGGGCTGTAGTAATGATGCCGACCGTGAAGAGCGCAAAGGGGACTGGTATAGTCCCCAAATGTCACGACGCCCTGGCATCACAAACCTTTCCTAGCATGGACACTTTTAATCCACGTTTTTTATTTCCCACGCACTTGTCGCTGCCTGGGCCTTCTGGCTAGGAGGGCATGGCAAATTTTAAACCCACCCACCCATTTTTTGCACGTGACACGGAGCACTTGGTGCGCTGCTATGGTAACTGTAGCAGGGTGCCCCCTTTTGCACTAGCACTTATTTTATTTTGAATGGGTTGTGTGTGATGTTTTCGATTTTGTGGCACGTTTTGGTGGTTAGTCACCGTCTCTCCCTGAGAGTAAAAAACCCTGGGCGATTTGGCTTTGGCCAAAAGCCGGAAGTCCAAGACTTTCCTGCCCGAGTTCTTGCCGAAGAAAGGAAAAGAATTGTACTTCCTGATTCTTTGGATGAAGGCGTCAAACACCCTGAGGATCTTCCTGGCCTTCTGGCTGAAGAGAATCGGGGAAAGTAACAGGACTTGCCGGACTCCAGAAAGGCGGTTAGAAGTTGGAGCACCCAAGTCACTACGGGGGTTTGAGCACAGGGCACACATGGGCTCTTAAAAAAATAAATTTAAAAAAACCCAGTTGTCTGTGAGTAGGTTTAGTGGCTGTGCATCAAACCCCAGGCTGTGCTGAAAGCTGTGTAATGCAGCGAGAATACGCTTATAAGAGTTCCATGTAAAAATGGATTTGAGGTAAACGGTGACACTGTGTGCTCATTTGCATGTCATTTCCCAAAATCCCTTGCTGCAGAGGAAGCAGTGGAAGCACTGTATGCTGGGTGATAATGGTGAAAAGGTGGGTTGCAGACCTGTCTAAGACATGTGAATGTGCTCACAAGTGATATTCTTTATTGGCTTTATATATATATATATATATATATATATATATATATATATACACACTGTTTTTCCTCGATTCTAAGATGCACCTTTTTTCACATTTTAATATGTCTTAAATCGGGATGCGTCTTAGAATCGATGTATTAGAAAAACTGATATTTGTAACTTGGCTGCGCAGCTGCAGTGTTCTGTTGACGTGGAAACTCATCAGTAAAGT
>NC_134499.1:5085690-5170690 GCF_040206685.1 Ascaphus truei
ACATAACAGGGCTAACTCACTGTGCAGGCATGCATTTACATAACAGGGCTAACTCACTGTGCACGTACGCACGGCGCCCCACATGCTCAGGCACATCAAGGGTTAACTCTGACGTCATCCCCCTGGAGGACCTATAAATACCTGATGACTACCGTAGGCCTGGGGTATTAAGCCTGTATGTAAAATAATAAATCATGTTTTTATGGGGGGGGGGGAGGGGGTGGGTGGGTGTATTGTTTATTAAATATGGTAACGTTTATTGTGGGGCATAGGGGGGTGGGTAGTGGGGCTGTTCTGTGTAGTGTTTTTATTGTGGGAAGTGGGGGTGGGTGAAGGGGGTATTGTCCCTAAGGGTGGGTGGTTAGGCCTCACGGGTGGGTAGTGTGGAACGGTGGTTAGGCCTCCCGGGTGGGTAGTGGGTGAGGGTGGGTTAACCCCTTGATTACTCTAGCGGTTAACCGCTACGGTGATGAAGGGGTTAGGGGACATTAGATTGTCTCTTTTTATTCTTGTGTATTTTTGCAGCATCGGAGGGCAGGGACGGGGTGAGGATGAGGACGGCCTTCATCGTGGGTGCCTGGCAGGGGTGAGTGCAAGATGTATTTATTTTATTTATTCTGCTTATTGTATTTTAAATGGGCAAATGCATTATTATCCATATGTGGATAATAGTAATTTTGCCCATTACTGTACTGTATGTGTTAGGGGGCAGTTGGCGTGGAAGGGGGGGGTGTATTTATTTTAAAGTATTTATGTATTTGTTATTTTATTTTTTTGGGCACAGAATTGGTACTGCAGGCAAGCAGGGACCCCCGGACACCTGCGGGACCACCCGAAGGCCACCGCCGGCATGTAGTATCATTCCTGTTTATCTCCAAAAAATGAAAATATGTTATGTATGTGTAGCCAGGTATGGGATTGGTGTACATATCTCTTTCTCATGCTGGCAGTAAACCTGGTAAGTATGCAGGATTGCCAGCATCAATCATGAGGTTTGCCCTCACACCCTGGTGTGGTGTCATATGTCCCCAAAGGAAGTGACAACATGCAGTGTGTTCCCACTTAGTGATACAGAGCATGTTTGTTCTCTGGGGGGTGATATAAGACACAGCACTGACTAAAGTTAGGAGTTCTGTTTCCTGTTGTATTGCTGCCTCTGTTCACTGAGAGGCACGTGAAGGTCTGCAACAATGTTGCAGTGTCTCCGGCTAGCTGTGAGTCAGTGAGCAGAGGCAGCAGAGTTAGAGGAGCTGAGAGAGACAAAGCAGCTCAAGAGAGGAGCTTACAGCAGCCAGAGAAGCTGGGGAATCTCTTTAAGAGTAGAGGTGGAAAGCAGATCTATTAGGGTAAGGGACCTTCCTAATGGAGTGCTCCAAGGAGATGAGCGGCTGAGCTGCTAGCTGTGAGGGGCAGCTTGCCCATACCACCATCAATAAAGATGCCCTGTTTGAATATACCTCCACTGTGTGAGTGTGAAGTTACTCAGCAGTGGATGGCACCACCAAGAAGGAGTTCCTCACCAGGACCATCTCCCTGCGGAAGCACAGATCCTGATGAGGTGGAGGCGCTGCACATGATGTAAGTTGGACTCGCACACACTACCTCAGCTACCTGCCTGTTGATAATCCCCTAATACCATCAGCGGGAGACTCAGGAGCCCTGTTGCCTACAGGTGCACCATCAAACACCACAAGTAATGGGGACAGTTTAGATCACCCGGGCCAATGTGAGATTGGGGGGGGGGGATAAACCCGTTACATTTGGAGGCGCTGCTGAGATACCTGTCAACAGGACAGGCTTTTGCTAGGCACACTAGGAAACAGGGAAAGTGTATACTGCCACTTTGTGCTGCGTTGGGAAGGAACCGCAGGGAGACCCTGGGAACCTGAGAGGAGTGAGTGGGATGGATGAGATGGGCTATAACTGTCCGAATCACCTGGAGGTAGCGCTAGGGGTAGGGCACCTGGAGGGATAGACTGTTAACTAGGTCAGGAATCCTGGAAAGGGTCTACACTAGGCTGACCAAGAGAGGTAGATGCCCAAGTACTGCATGGGAGCCCCAGAGTACTCTAGCCTATTCCAGAGCACTTACCGAAGGGAGCACAGACTGGGAGGAAGGAGATACAGTAGACACTGAGAGAGTGAGCCTAGCCTGAGGTAGTGCAAACACGAGTCAGATCTACATTAGGTACACAAGGTGGTCCACAAGGCATGTTTGTTGTATCGGTATGGCAGCTGCCCCGCAGAGAGGAGCTCCATATACAATCAGAACAAATACCGCAATCAAAATGACGACGGCATTGGAGTCAGTAGTAATGTTCAATCAGTCCATTGTGTGTGAAGAGGACATGGGACAGTTGATGAGGCGGTACTTCAGTCTTCGTCAGGAAGACGGAGAGGGTCTACCTGGGTTCCTCCTGCGGATTGCAGCCGTCTTACGGGAGATGCGAAAGGGGGATCGTATTAAGGCCACTGAGGTGGAGGCGTACTTTTGTGATCAAATTCTGAGAGGAGCGAGACCTGACCATCCTGTCGTGGCCAAGATGCGGTGCTCCTTCATGCGGTGTGACCCCCTGTCCTTGAGGAGGCTAATGGATGAGCTAGAGAAACATGAAGTTGCAACTGCTGCGAATATGGATGGCAGATCGATCCAAAATGGCGGTTCCCGCCTCCCTGGGAGACCGCGTGGGCCAGTTGCAGAAAATTCTGCAAATGCTAAAATTGCAGAAAGTTGGCCGGGATTGGCGCCACAAGGAAAACCACACCCTGCGGGGAGGTATGGCGCGAAAGCTGTGGCCGCACCCTCAGAGACTGTGACGGACTCAGAGCCAATTAGGGGCCATGATGTGGATCTGGGTGACCCTCCGCAAATCTTCACCAGGGGGAGTGAGAGTTTTGAGCAGTCATCAGCCATGTCTGATCACCAGGAGGAGGAGTCGGGACTCTATATCACTATGAGCGTTGCTGAAGTTCAGGCTGTCTTGAGGAAGAAGTTACTTAGTGCCTCCCGCGACCAACACCCAGCTGTGGTGATGTCCCAGCCGGCGGACCACGCCAGTGAAGCTGGAGATAAAGAATCACCTACCTCAGCTGTGGAGGTTGTGGAGGGCCCGTGTGCCCAAGTGAACATTTTAGATCCGGTGCCCGAGCAGGAATCACCTGCCCCGTTATCTATGGAACAGGAGAAACCACTGTGCAAAGTGTCTCCCGTAACCAGCACAACAGAGAGTGAGATGGACATTGGGGTAAATCCCTATTTATTGCCAGGAGCCTCCCTGGTAGTCAAGGCGGGGGCGGACACAGCCATGCTGACGGCAGAAGCCCCGCGTGCGGCCTGCACCGAACCAGTTGATCCCGGAGAATGGGAATCGCTCCTAATGATCAGAACGGAGCCTGAAGAGAGAGGGGTCTACAACCGCGGTGAGAACCCGGAACCTCACCGTCGGTCCCCTGCGGGAGTGCCACTCCCCGAGTCGGAGTTCGGCTCCTCGAAAGAGGAACAAGCGACCCTAACGACGGTGGTGATGCGCCTACCGGCGGACCACTACAGCGGTGCTGGAAAAGAACCGGCACTTACCTGTGTCGCGGCGGAGCGGAGTCTCGTGTTGCCGGTGCAGAACCAACCCGAGAGGCGGAGTCCCACGGCCGTGGTGACTTACAGCGCGGAAGGAGGAGAAGATTCCATCCCGAGCCGACGGAGCGGTGAGATACATCCTTACCCTCCAAAGGCGCCGGTGGTGGCAACGGCGGAGATGGGCCTAGTCCAGGCCCGAACGGAGCGGAGAGCAGAACCATCTCTTCCGGCGGCGGATGTCGTTGTGGAGGAAGAGATCCCGCATGGGGATCCATCGCAAGATGGCGGAGGTAGCGGAACGACCGGAGAGATGACAACAACGCCTCGGCGATCGGGCAGTGCTTCCCGATCACCTGTGTCAACAAAGAGCTGGCAGGCTGCGAGGAGAGCTGAGACGGGTGAGGCCCAACCAGCGGCACGTCCGCACAATGATACGGGACTATCCGAAGGCAGAGAGCGGGTCGGAACCCCGCGGATGCCCATTTCCTGTCCCTACGCCCAAACCCATGCCCTAGATAAAGCCCCTGTCCCAGTCACCTTTTCCCGTGGGTCCACGTCCAGTTTGGGGATGTCGGGAGGGTCCCAGGGAACCGGTGAGGAACGGACTGGGGAGAGACTGAACAGTTACGCTTCAAAGGGGGGTTCCAGGGGTGGAGGGCAACTGGGTATGGCATCGATGGACCGGTGGGTGCCTTATGTAACCGATTCGGCAGAGGAAAAGGTACCGGGATCATACCCATGGTCCAAGCCTCGCTCGGAAAGAACCGCGGGGATATCCTCTTGGGGGGATGCAGAGGAAGGGGACTCAATAGAGTCAGAGAAAGGTAAAGAAACCCGGTGGTGGGCCCCATTATTTGAGGGATATGTGGCCAGGATGGATCGTACGCGATTCCTTATCCGAAGGGAGGATATAGTGGATTACTGGTGGGCAGTAGGAGAGTTCACACCCGCGCAGAGGGAAAGGGAGCTGCAAGAGAGGTGGTTCAAAATTGAGCGCAAGGAAATAGAGCCCATGGGTCCTGACATCCTATCAGACCCAGTAGACCCTGATGAGCCCCTGTCATGGGTGTTGCCAGGGAGGGCAGGGAACGCAGAGCTAACTAGGAGCAGCCGGGCCGAGAGGGCTATTATAGCCAAGTACAAAGCGCCCCACGGGTTGGAGTACCCGTATGTCCCTGAACCCCTCCTGAAGGGAGAAATTGAGTTTAAAATGGGTTCCACTGGTGAGGATAGGGGATATGGCACTGATGAGGAGGAAGGATCAGGGGAAGAAGATTGGGATCCTGGCGGGTTAGATGAGAAGTGTCAACCAGAGGGTTACAGCATTGCTGCTTTAAGCCCAGTGGACCATGCTGTGCGTAGGCCACCTTAAAGGGTATAGGGGTACCAGTAATGGATACTCCAGCATAGAGAAATCCTAGTTGTTACGCATCTACGTTAGGATGTATCTAATAATGTGTTGTTATGTTTTGCAGTGCTACCTGAAGGAAGGTTCCGCAAATTTAGGTCCCAAGCGAGGACGTTGGGGTTCCACCAGGGGGAGAATGTAGCCATGTATGGGATTGGTGTACATATCTCTTTCTCATGCTGGCAGTAAACCTGGTAAGTATGCAGGATTGCCAGCATCAATCATGAGGTTTGCCCTCACACCCTGGTGAGGTGTCATATGTCCCCAAAGGAAGTGACAACATGCAGTGTGTTCCCACTTAGTGATACAGAGCATGTTTGTTCTCTGGGGGGTGATATAAGACACAGCACTGCCTAAAGTTAGGAGTTCTGTTTCCTGTTGTTTTGCTGCCTCTGTTCACTGAGAGGCACGTGAAGGTCTGCAACAATGTTGCAGTGTCTCCGGCTAGCTGTGAGTCAGTGAGCAGAGGCAGCAGAGTTAGAGGAGCTGAGAGAGACAAAGCAGCTCAAGAGAGGAGCTTACAGCAGCCAGAGAAGCTGGGGAATCTCTTTAAGAGTAGAGGTGGAAAGCAGATCTATTAGGGTAAGGGACCTTCCTAATGGAGTGCTCCAAGGAGATGAGCGGCTGAGCTGCTAGCTGTGAGGGGCAGCTTGCCCATACCACCATCAATAAAGATGCCCTGTTTGAATATACCCCCACTGTGTGAGTGTGAAATTACTCAGCAGTGGATGGCACCACCAAGAAGGAGTTCCTCACCAGGACCATCTCCCTGCGGAAGCACAGATCCTGATGAGGTGGAGGCGCTGCACATGATGTAAGTTGGACTCGCACACACTACCTCAGCTACCTGCCTGTTGATAATCCCCTAATACCATCAGCGGGAGACTCAGGAGCCCTGTTGCCTACAGGTGCACCACCAAACACCACACGTAATGGGGACAGTTTAGATCACCCGGGCCAATGTGAGATTGGGGGGGGGGATAAACCCGTTACATATGTTAGGGGGTATAGGGGTTGTTGGGAGCACAGGGGGTGGGGGTGTTGTATATTGCAATGTTTATTGGGGGCAATTGTCCCCAATAAACATGCTATTGTGTCTTAACCCCTTCATTGCCTTAGCGAATAGCCGCTAAGGTAATGAAGCTGCTTTAATGTCTTTTTTTAATAGTGTGCAGGAGCAGGGGGTCTCCTGAGCTGAACTGAATTGATTTCACCGTCGGGGACCCCTGCTTCCCGAGTTACAGGTCCCGGTATGGGGTGCCAGTATCCCATTATTTACATGTCACATGTCGCGACGTTGACGCTATAAAGATGGCGGTGACACTGGCACCCGATGCCCCATACCGGGGCCTGTAACTCGGGAAGCAGGGGGTCTCTGAGGCAGAAATTAAAGCGGTTCATCTCAGGAGACCCCCTGCTCCTGCACACTATTAATAAAAATGACATTAATGCAGCTTCATTACCATAGCGGCTATCCCCTACGGTAATGAATTATTGTTTATTGATATGTGTGTTTTGACACTAGTGCAAATGAGCAGGGGTCTCCTGAGCAGAACCGCGTTGGTTTGATTTCCGGGGACCCCCTGCTTCCCAAGATACAGGCCCCATTATGGTGTGCCGGTATCGCCATGCAGAATTTAAATGTCCCAATCTCATGATCGGGACATCTCCAAGCAGAGGGATACCGGCACCCTGTAACGGGGCCTGTATCTCGAGAAGCAGGGGGTCCCCGGACCTCAAACCAACGCGGTTCAGCTCAGGAGACCCCCTGCACATCTACACTATGAATACATTTTTTATTTAAAAAAATAATAATTTCCGACGAGCTTTGCGCACAGAGAGGCGGACCTCCTCTCTCTGCTGCAGACATCTCGCCAGGGGAGCCCTTCTCGCAGGGCAGATCGTCTCGCCACCGGCAACTCGCCATGTTTGCTCAGGTTGCTCTTGCAGGTATTCAGGCCTTTCTGCATACCGTGAGAGCAACTCGGCAAAAACATGGCGAGTTCAAAACCCTGCTGATAATTTTTTTCTGAGCTTTTGCATTGGCCCCATAGTGTGTATATGAATTGCTGCTAGTTCACTACATCTATTTATATTTTCTTTGAACAAGTTGATCTTGTCTTCGTATTTTTATAGATATTGACACATATTATATTGTCTGTCTAACATATGTTGGACATTTATTTGCACTAGTACTTCTCATATACATACAAGAACGATTTGATGATTTTTTACAAATCTTGTTTGCCATTACAGTATGTGTATGTCCATGGCTACTACATTTGATCTAAAGCAGTGGTCTCAAAACTTTTCAGTACGAGGGACACATCGTATATTTTACACATTTTCGCGGGCCAAAGAAAAAAAATATTTTTATAATTTTTATATCTTTATATATTTAGTTATTTTATAAATGAATTAATAAGTTTTATTTGGATCTTTTTGGGGTTATCAGCATGATATGACCCAGAACAAAAGAGAAATGTGACAATTACAAAGAAAAGATGCCGTGCTTACACTGGGAAATGAAATATAATGAGCAAATATATATATATATATTTCAAGTTGCTGCGGGCAGGATAAAATCTTTTGGGCCGCAGTTTGGAGACCGCTGATATAAAGGACCAAATATATTATGTGCTTGGTCTATGTTATCATTAAGAATATGTTTAGTTATATATTAGCCTTAGATTATATTTTCTCTTTTATGAATGGCTTTTTCTACATATTTCAAAAGAATACATTTATAGGATACCTTATGTATGTTTTGGGGGATCAATGCATATTTATGTAGTAATGCAGGATTCTATACATGGACTCGGCAACTTAATATCATTGGTCTTATTTTTTGTTTCTTTCATTTTTTCTGTTTTTTTTTTTAAAATATAATTACTAATTGACATCATTTGTTTTTTTATTCTGTGGGGGGGGGGGGATATGTTGTATTCTCCTCCCCCAACTGCATACTCCTTGAGAAAGCGCCATAGGGGGGGGGGGGGGGGCGTGAAACGTGTGGGAGGAGATTTTTTTCTGTTGTGATTATGTTTTTTATGTAGTTCAATAAATTGTTTTTAGTCCTACTTTGCTGTTGAGTTTCCACATTTTTTCTGGAGCGGCAATCTCATCGATCTACCCACCTTCTTACCTGCTTATTTGAGTGAAGAGACGCCATCGGGGGACAAGGAGGATTTCACAGCAGCTGATCTCTACCAGAGCTGCATCAGCTGGAGGAGCAGGGTGGTGATTCCTTGTGAGAAGCAGTTTCTCCACGCCGGACACACGGGGGTCCTTGTGATGTTACATCTAGCCCACATAGATATATTACTCATTATTCCCATTAAACCCCACTATTGTTACAATATTTCCTCCACAACCCGCTACCGGCTCCACTTTATCTTGTATTACTTTTTTCTAACATATTCTCAACATCATTTTCGACATCACTGTGCCCTCTTAGAGCTTATATTTGTGTTTTCTTTAGTTAAAACAGTATGTGTCTGTTTTATTAACCCATGTTTTACTTTCCTGCATGATTTTGAAGGTACCAGCATTAAATAAGCCAACTGCTAAATGAAACCACAAGGACTGGGTTATTTCTTTCCACCCTTTTATGATTGTATTTATAATGTGAGTGCCGATCCAGTTTTCATACATATATGCCCAGTGCGGGAGGCACAAGACCAGAGCACCAACTGATAATGTACAAACCTTTATAAGAACATAATTGCTGGGCGGCAGTTATTGTTTTTCTTCTATAATATATATATATATATCTATATCTATATATGTTAGAACACACAGAGATATCGCTCAACACTTACATGAGTTTTGTCCTAAACACTGTTGATAAGTCAATTTTTGTAAGACTGAACAGTGGTGCTAAAGGTTAATAGAAATATGCAAACAACAAGAGGAAAGCAACCTTTAAATAGCACACGGACATAAATGAAGGTGTAACAAAAATGGTATTTTATTCAAGTGATATAAAACGGGATGAAATTTTAAAAGAAGAGGGGGGCTCAGCACTACCTAAACATATTGGACATGGAGGCAAGAGTCAAGTAAAGATAAAAATCAAGACACATACAGGGTGTAGGTGGCTATATCTAAGCACACCTACGTGACAATCTACCTATACTGAGACCTTGTGACCACATGTAAAGAGTATTATGCCATATAGTTTGGTGCAATAATTACATGATAAAGGTACACAGGAATTGAAGGTAACAGGTTGCAAAAATACGTTACCACTCAGCAGGTGATTGTCACAAATAGTTAGGTCAGTACTCCATGTTGTAGATAGGAAAGGTAGGGGCCCCCCTCAGCAAGACTCCCACTCCAACGCGTTTCGACGGGAAACTGTCTTCTTCTGGGAGTGGTGAGGGGAGCAAAGAGCTAGCATTTATAGGGAGAATCATAATTACAGAAATCGCGCCAAAATTAAATGGATTGCAAGCAGCTGTATGAGCAGAGAGTGTTTACAATCATTGCAGCATCCTGGAGCCTGTGTTACTGTGATTACACATCTCATTGGGCTACACTGGTCATGTGGGCTCTCTAAGGTCAACCCTTATGTAAATGGGGTGATGATGCATCAGGCGTCATCACGTGAGAGATAGGGAAGTATCTGTCAAGAAGGCAGTGTCATTGGGGCTGCTGATTGAGACTGCAAGCGTCTGATTGGCCAGTATATGTCATGTGGCCGTCTTTGAATTAATATATGCTAATCTGCTGCATGACGCGCGTGACGTCATCGCGCATGTGCGCGATATCATGCGCGATCCACAGCAGAGTTAAATATCAAAACCTGAGGCAGCCGCTATGTGGACAAAGCAATTCTAGGGATAAAACAGCTAATTCTCATGTCCTGTAGCTAATAACTGCTGCGGAGGCTATTACGAGTGACGTCAGCGTGCTATGTACGTCGTGACGTCAGATTGTCATGGCAACTGTGTATACAAGTGATTCTCATAGGTGGAAGTCAGGGAACGTAAAAAAGACCACAGATTACAGACCTGACATGTAAGTCAAGGGACTGTAAGTCATATATACAATGGTGGGATGTCTGAATGAGGCTGTAGAATAAGAATATAAGGGTAGTATGTGCATGCAGTATACATTGGCACCTGTACCACTATATCTGTTTTGAGCTCACTAAAACATAAATGGAGTGATTCTGGAAAACCAGCAAAATCATTGTTATAGAGATAATAATAACAAGTGGAAATATTTCAAATTGATGTATAAATGTTTTTGTTGTTCACATTGTATATGCAATCTGCATTAGTGCCTGTGTCATTGTATCCAATCTAAATTCATTGGTATGCCATGGCAAGAATGCAGGTAAGCCAGGAAAAACATTATTTAGAAAGTAATGGCAATGAAAAATATCTATAGTTGATATATAGATTTATGAATAGATTCCAGCCATTAAACTACCAAAATCAACTAAATTGCAGAGTTTCAATATGTATCACAATATAAGATGATCTATCACTCTCAGAATCGGAGCGAACCAAAAGTTGTTCAGAGATACTCGCAGCCATATATCTTATGCATGATAAAGCTACAGTAGTCCTGGATGAAAACTTCTCTCTGAGAGGAGCTGACAGGGAGCGAATTAATTGCAAAAATTAAAATCCGTTTGAAATGTCCTTATCTTCAGCCTAATGAATAGGCGAATTAGAGGTTATGGTAATTAAACGTTACTCATAGGTGCTCCTTAATGTAGAGGGAGCGACGTGTTTTCTCTTGTCTAAGTTGCAAGATGAACAGGTAATGTCCAGAACGAAAGTAGATGACAAGGTGGATCAGCGGATCATAACTGTTATAACATTTTCAGTGGATATTCCTGGTGGGTTGTAATTAGTCATGATGCCTTTGTTATAATGACTGTAGATAGATCTTCATCATTAATACTTCCTCATTATGGTTAGGTGTACTCCATATCTCTGTCGCTGGTCTTCGGTGTGGGACAGGGAGTGCTGGTTCACAGATTGTTAGTATATGGGAGGATAAAGAGGGAAACCATGCATTAGAGGGCAAATAGGTCAAAAGGCAAAAGAACAATTTAAACCAGAGGGGCAATATTTATAAAAACATGGCAAAGCCAAGATAATCGTTAAGGCCACGTGGTATCATGGTGCCCAGCTGCACAATCCACCTGCACTCCCTCCTCAACAGAGCCCTCTCAAGATCGCCGCCACGGGCACCAAGAGAGACCCTGTCGAAGGCAAATGCAGAGAGGACTGCACAGTCGGACCCATGACAGCGCAGAAAGTGACGTGCAACCGAGCTAATCTTTTTACATGCGTCTACGTCTTTTTGCGCGTTTTTAATGTTGCGGGTGTGTTCCAACACGCGAAAACGAAATTCGCGTGTTGTCATACCGACGTAAACAAGGCCGCAGGGACATTCAAGATGGTATATGACTCCCTTGCTTTTACAATTGATAAAAGATAAAACCTTGTATGTATGTGTTTTGTTTGAGTTTGTGAATGTAGATGTTTATTGCATGTATTTACATGCAGAACACATACCGCATTTGTAGAAGCCCGGTTTGCGTTGTTGGGACAGGAAGGTGGGATTAGTTTGAGGCACATAATGGCTGCGTGTTAATTTGTCTCCTAAATTCGGAGAACGCCTACTTGTAAGGCTAGCCCGATCGCCAAGTGTGTTCCTGAGTTCAGAATCTGTCATTAGGGTACCCCAATGTTTCTGGAGTATACCCCTGAGATCTGACCATTGGCGGTTGTAGGTGCTAATGAACCTAATTTGTTTCCTGCCTTTGTACTTGGGTCTAACTTGCAGGAGGCTCTCACGGGTGACTTTGCAACAGTTATTATACCCTTTTTTAATTTGGGATATAGAATATCCTCGATTTTGTAATTTAGTTTTAAATTCTTTAGCTCTGGTTTTGAATGTGGCAGCAGTGGAACAGTTCCTCTTAAGTCTCAGAAATTCACTGCGTGGAATTCCCGAGACTTGGTGCTGAGGATGGAAACTAGACGCGTGGAGAATAGAGTTTGTCGCGGTATCTTTACGATGAATGTCTGTTTCTATCGTACCTGTTCCACTGATGCCAATCAAAGTATCCAGGAATACCACAGAGGTGGGACTGCTCAAATGTGTGAGTTTGATGTTAAACCTGTTGTGGTTCAGTACACCGATGAAATCTGCAAATGCATCACTGGTGCCTTTCTAGACAACCAGGATATCATCAATGTATCTGAGCCACAACAGGGCCAAGTCACTGTAGTGACGGTGAAGGTTGGAGAAGACTGCCTCCCTCTCCCACCATCCCAAAAATAGGTTAGCATAGGAGGGTGCACATGCCGCTCCCATTGCTGTGCCTCTAGCTTGTAAATAGAATTTGGTTTTAAAAATAAAATAATTATGTGTGAGAATGAATTCTAGAAGTTCCATGAGGAACTCGAGAAGGTCACCTGGAATGTCTTGCATAGACAGATAAAATCTGGTTGCCAGGAGACCTTCCCGATGGGGAATACAGGTGTACAGGGACTCTACATCACAGGTCGCAAGGATAGTATCCCTATCGACCGTGATGCAGTCGACCCTGGACAACACCTCCATTGTGTCGCGGAGGTATGACGGCAAATTAACTACTGCGAGGCACAGGAATGAATCCAGGAAGCGGCAGGCAGGTTCACATAAGGCCCCTATGCCAGAGACTATAGGTCGTCCAGGTGGGCGGGAAGCATTCTTGTGGACTTTGGGTAGAAGATAAAATGTCGGAATAACAGGGAATTTAGGTAGTAGGCCATCATAGTTAATTTTGGATATAGTCTTGTTATCTAATGCAGTATGTAAAATGCGTTCTAGATCAGATTTGAATCTAAGTGTTGGGTCACAGGCTAACTCAGAGTAACATGCTACGTCTTGTAGCTGTCTGTATGCCTCCCTTTCATACATGCTCTGCGGCCATATCACTACATTGCCCCCCTTGTCAGATCGCTTAATGACTACGGAAGGGATCTGCTGTAGTTCCCTGATGGAAAGCCACTCATCCTTACCCAAATTCTGAGTTCCCCGGGATAACGGTAGTTTCAAGATTTCTTCGGTTACTGCTGCAGTGAAGACTTCAACAGCTGAGCAGCTCTGGATCGGTGGACAGAACGTTGACGTTGGTCTTGTCCGTAATAGAATATCTTTAGTAGAGGTTGTAATTAACTCTTGTTCATCCAGAAGTGCATCCATGTTGTTAAGTGTCTCTATGTCTTCAGTGTCCCACACTGCAGTGGGAAGGACATCCAACTCTAAATCTCGGGGTTTCAAAAAATGTTTATGAAGCAGTAATTTGCGGCAAAAAAGATTCAAATCCTTAATGGCTTCGAATTTATCCATATAACTAGTCGGCGAAAAGGTTAGGCCCTTCTTTAGAACTCTGATTTGGGCGCCTGAAAGGGTAAATTTAGAGAGATTAATGATAGTCAATTCCTCTCCTACCACGCCCGTCGCTGCTGGTATTGCGGTTTGTAGCCGAAGGTCTCTCTGTCCCTTAGCTGTCTTCCTTCCCCTCCTTGTCTTCCTCTTCCTTTTCTCGAGCGTTTGCCCCTGTCTAAAAAAGAGGAGGTAAGTGTAGAATTTGATGGAAGGGAGGTGGATGTTGAGGCATGTGGTGCATCAACATCAGATGAGTCTACATCTGTTGTAAAAGCATCAGATGACAAAGAGGCGTCTTGGGCCTGTGGTCTTGTCTTTCTAGACTTCTTGCCTCTATTCCACCTGTATACCTGTTTTCTATCAATTGCTTTGTCCACATAGCGGCTGCCTCAGGTTTTGATATTTAACTCTGCTGTGGATCGCGCATGATATCGCGCACATGCGCGATGACGTCACGCGCGTCATGCAGCAGATTAGCATATATTAATTCAAAGACGGCCACATGACATATACTGGCCAATCAGACGCTTGCAGTCTCAATCAGCAGCCCCAATGACACTGCCTTCTTGACAGATACTTCCCTATCTCTCACGTGATGACGCCTGATGCATCATCACCCCATTTACATAAGGGTTGACCTTAGAGAGCCCACATGACCAGTGTAGCCCAATGAGATGTGTAATCACAGTAACACAGGCTCCAGGATGCTGCAATGATTGTAAACACTCTCTGCTCATACAGCTGCTTGCAATCCATTTAATTTTGGCGCGATTTCTGTAATTATGATTCTCCCTATAAATGCTAGCTCTTTGCTCCCCTCACCACTCCCAGAAGAAGACAGTTTCCCGTCGAAACGCGTTGGAGTGGGAGTCTTGCTGAGGGGGGCCCCTACCTTTCCTATCTACAACATGGAGTACTGACCTAACTATTTGTGACAATCACCTGCTGAGTGGTAACGTATTTTTGCAACCTGTTACCTTCAATTCCTGTGTACCTTTATCATGTAATTATTGCACCAAACTATATGGCATAATACTCTTTACATGTGGTCACAAGGTCTCAGTATAGGTAGATTGTCACGTAGGTGTGCTTAGATATAGCCACCTACACCCTGTATGTGTCTTGATTTTTATCTTTACTTGACTCTTGCCTCCATGTCCAATATGTTTAGGTAGTGCTGAGCCCCCCTCTTCTTTTAAAATTTCATCCCCTGTTTTATATCACTTGAATAAAATACCATTTTTGTTACACCTTCATTTATGTCCGTGTGCTATTTAAAGGTTGCTTTCCTCTTGTTGTTTGCCTATATCTATATATATATATATATATATATATATATATATATATATATATATATATATATATCTCAAAAGGAAATGTTTATATAATGCATATTTATGGTGTGCCGACCCCTTTGTTATTTTTGTACAGTCCCTTATAAGTACTCTGATAGCAGCACCCTCTCCAGTAGTCTGACATATTAGTTAAGTGTGTGGCCCAATCCCTTCACACTGTTACATATATATATATATATATATATATATATATATATATATATATATATATATATATATATATATATATATATATATAT
Organism: Ascaphus truei; assembly: GCF_040206685.1. NCBI lineage: Eukaryota > Metazoa > Chordata > Amphibia > Anura > Ascaphidae > Ascaphus > Ascaphus truei. The sequence continues at coordinate 5,100,670 of NC_134499.1, forward strand.
ATACACACACTGTATATACAGTATATGTGTATCTGTATCATGCAGATCAGCACTCCTTAAGGCAAAGGGTGAGGTAGGCGGCACAATAGATCATGTAAATGGCATTGAGAGCCAGCACACTCTATCATGGGAAATGTATTTGGTGAGATTAAAAACATAACATTTTCTATGTGATACAGTATAGTGTGCTGGCTCTCTCAATACACACACTCACACACACACACATTATACATATATACAAACATGTATTTAAAATGTATATATATCATCACTTTCAGATTGTAAGCTCTTCGGGGCAGGGACTCTTTTCCTATTGTTACCTTTATGTGTGAAGCGCTTATTCCCATTATGTGTTATATTATATTATATTGTGTTATATTATTATTGTCACGGATGCTCCCCACAACCTGGACTAGACTGCGGGGCTGAGGTGGGGAAGATATATAACCACCGCCCTAAGCCACGGGGGTGGGTCCGAATTGCAGGGTCGTGAACGTATAGCCGGGTCAAGGTTGGAGAGTGGAGAGGGTAGCGGGTACTTGCCTATAGTCCGGGGTTGGAGAGCATAGAATGGTCGAGGTCCGTAAGCCGTGGTCGTGGAGTAGAGAACGTAGAATGGTCGAGGTCCGTAAGACGTGGTCGTGGAGTAGAGAGCGTAGAATGGTCGAGGTCCGTAAGCCGTGGTCATGGAGTAGAGAGCGTAGAATGGTCGAGGTCCATAAGCAGTGGTCGTGGAGTAGAGAGCGTAGAACGGTCAAGGTCCGTAAGCCGTGGTCATGGAGTAGAGAGCGTAGAATGGTTGAGGTCCGTAAGCCGTGGTCATGGAGTAGAGAGCGTAGAATGGTCGAGGTCCATAAGCAGTGGTCGTGGAGTAGAGAGCGTAGAACGGTCAAGGTCCGTAAGCCGTGGTCATGGAGTAGAGAGCGTAGAATGGTCGAGGTCTGTAAGCCGTGGTCGTGGAGTAGAGAACGTAGAATGGTCGAGGTCCGTAAGCCGTGGTCATGGAGTAGAGAGCGTAGAAGTCCATAAAACAGGCAGAGGTCCAGGGAAACAAGAAGAGACAGGTCAGGCACAAGCAGGGTCACGAGAGGAATAAGGATACCGACAGGAACAAGTACTCGGGCTGCGAATGAGCACGGTGCATAGAAAGGTCTATGCTAAGCAACAACCAGAGGGCTGAATGAGAATATATATATAGGTGAGAACCAATGAGGGAGAGGGGGAAGGAATGGCTCAGATGTAGGTAGAGCGGTAATAGGCTGAGGCTGGATGTGGCACAGGTGTAGCCCACCAGATTAGTCCAGGCGTTATTGCAGGTGCTGGTGCATTTAAATGGTGCACGCGCGTGCCCGAGAACGGAGCATGACGCACCGAGATGTGGTGGGAGTGACGCACGGACGGAGCGCGGGCCGGCAGGACGTGGACGCCGATTGGTGGGGGGCGCAGGGACCGGAGGAGCAGTCCTGACAATTATGTCCCGTGTGTTACTGCGGTGACGCGCAAAGTACATGGATGGCGCTATATAAATAAAGTTATACATACATACACAAACAAGCAGATAACGCATACACACCTACAATGAAGTGGTATCCAAAAGAACCAGAAAATATCTCAAGTTAATAAATAGCTGGTCAGTGCTCAGGGACAAATAGCAATATATATACAAAGAACAAGAAAAAAGAAGTCCCACTAAGAGCCCTCAAGATATCCACAGAAAACAGAAAATGTATTAATCACAATATATCACACATAAAACATAATTAAGACCAAGAAACTCAGGACCCCAGAGTTCACAACAAATATATATGCAAGACCAAGGTGGTAGATAGCCTAAACGCTATACAGTGGTGTGAAAAAGAAAGTACACCCTCTTTGAATTCTATTGTTCTACATATCGGGACATAATAACAATCATCTGTTCCTTAGCAGGTCTTAAAATTAGGTAAATACGACCTCAGATGAATAACACCACATGACATATTACACCGTGTCATGATTTATTTAACAAAAATAACGCCAAAATGGAGAAGCCATGTGTGAAAAACTAAGTACACCCTTACTGCTTCCATAGGAATTAAGATGCTAAGTAGCAGACAGGTGCTGCTAATCAAATGCCATTGATTAATTGATCATCAGCAAGTATGGCCACCTCTATAAAGCCAAAGTTTTAGCAGTTTGCTGGTCTGGAGCATTCAGGTGTGTGTTAACACAATTGCCAAGGAGGAAAGACATCAGCAATCATATTAGAGAAGCAATTGTTGCTGCCCATAAATCTGGGAAGGGTTATAAGGCCATTTCCAAACAATTTAAAGTCCACCATTCTACAGTGAGAAAGATTATTCAAAAGTGGAAAACATCCAAGACAGTTGCCAATCTTCCCAGGAGTGGATGCCCCAGCAAATTCACCCCCTAGGTCAGACTGCGCAATGCTCAGAGAAATTGCAAAAAAACAAGAGTTGCATCTCCGACTCTACAGGCCTCAGTTAGCATGTTAAATGTTAAAGTTCATGACAGTACAGTTAGAAAAAAACTGAACAAGTATGGTTTGTTTGGAAGGGTTGCCAGGAGAAAGCCTCTTCTCCCTAAAAAAAAATGGCAGCACGGCTTAGGTTTGCAAAGTTGCATCTGAACAAACCACAAGACTTCTGGAACAATGTCCTTTGGACAGACGAGACCAAAGTGGAGATGTTTGGCCATAATGCACAGCGCCACGTTTGGCGAAAACCAAACACAGCATATCAGCATAAACACCTCATACCAACTGTCAAGCATGGTGGTGAAGGGGTGATGATTTGGGCTTCTTTTGAAGCCACAGGACCTGGGAACCTTGCAGTCATTGAATCGACCATGAACTCCTCTGTATACCAAAGTATTCTAGAGTCAAATGTGAGGCCATCTGTCCGACAGCTAAAGCTTGGCTGAAATTGCAACAAGACAATGATCCCAAGCACACCAGCAAATCTACAACAGAATGGCTGAAAAAGAAAAGAATCAAGGTGTTGCAATGGCCCAGTCAAAGTCCAGGCCTCAACCCGATTGAAATGCTGTGACTGGACCTTAAGAGAACTGTGCATAAACAAATGCCCGCAAACCTCAATGAACTGAAGCAACGTTGTAAAGAAGAGCGGGCCAAAATTCCTCCACAACGATCTGAGAGACTGATAAAGTCATACAGAAAACGATTACTTCAAGTTATTGCTGCTTAAGGTTGTGCTACAAGCTATTGAATCACAAGGTATACTTAGTTTTTCACACATGGCTTCTCCATTTTGGCGTTATTTTTGTTAAATAAATCATGACACGGTGTAATATGTCATGTGTTGTTGTTCATCTGAAGTTGTATTTACCTAATTTTAAGACCTGCTAAGGAACAGATGATTGTTATTATTTCCTGATACTGTATGTAAAACCATAGAATTCAAAGAGGGTGTACTTTCTTTTTCACACCACTCTATATCTACTGTAAGCTAATGCAGAGAATAGAGTGAAAACCCAGGGAACAAAAGTACCCTGGGGATTCTGGACCGGCCGGTCATGCGAACAAAGGCAAGGTAAGTAACTGCACAATAACTGGTTGCTATTAATGACGGTATAAACCGACTGCCAGACACAAAATAATCACTTGTGTGATGATAACAAATATAATGGGGAGGCTACAGTGCAGCACGCAAGCCGAAGCACTCAAACGTACAGTTGGTCAGCAGTCAAATAAAGCACAGCACATAAGTCGGTGACTGAAAAGGAAGTGTGGAAAATATAATCAAACCAAGACAGGATAATCGACTTGAGAAGAGACACCTGTGAAGGTGAACTCATGTCTAAAAAATAGCAAAAAGAAGGTCGCAGGTTACTGTGGAGTCTAAAACATGCTAAACCCCAGTAGGGGCAGGTAAATAATGGAAATTGCAAGAGAACAGTCCAGCATGTGTGGAGATAATCAGTATACACTTATCCCACAAAGTATGCGCAGTCCTGATAAGTATGAGTAATTGCAGGGAATGAACAACTCCACGATCAATCTAAAGACCAGGTCTTCAGGGTACAGAAAAGATAAACATACATCAGCAGCAGCCCAGGGACAATCCAGACTCCGGAGAATGAGAGCTGTTGCTTTTTGGTACGTTCCATATTTGGAGGTTCAGGCCTTACTTGTCATGCCAGGGTCATTTGCATGTTGGCAAGAGTCTTTCCCACTTTAGCTGGGTACAGTGGCAAGAAAAAGTTTGTGAGATGTTATTAGATCTGAATCTACGTCCTAATAATAGATAAAGATTACCTAATCAAACAAATGACACAAAAACAAAAACACAGAGAGATGGCCTGACATTCTCCTCTAGAATTTTCGCATACAATGCAGAATTGATGGTTGTGTCAATGATGGCAAGCCGTCCAGGAGCTGAGGTCCTGAGGCAGCAAAACAGCCCCAAACCATCACACTCCCACCACCATGCTTGAGGATTGGGATGAGGTTCTTCTGTTCGAACACAGTGTTTGGTTTTCTCCAAACATAACGTTTCTCATTGAGGCCAATAAGTTCTGCCTTTGACTCAACTGTCCAGAGAACATTGTTTATTCGAGCATTTGCCCGTTCTCGGCCGAAGCAGCGGAGGAGCGCCCTCCGATCGGGGCTTTCTTCCTCCCGCTGCCGGGTCCGCCGGGTCCCCCGGAACCCCCTGCCGCCGTCCCCCACATCGCGGGACACCAGGGCTCCCTCGGGGAGCCCTGGACGCGCGTGCAGGGGGCGCAGGCACCCGATGACGCGTGACCGCGCATCGGTGACGCGCGGCACGCCGAGGGGATGCCACTAGCAAGCCGGGAAATCTCCCGGCTTGCGGAACTGGCCGCAGTGCAATAAATCGTGTCGCCAGTGTATGTGCTCTTTTGTGTACTTCAGATGTCAGATGTCAGCAATGTTCTTTATAGAGAGCAGTGGTTTCCTCCTGGCTACGGCGAGAGTGGCCTGCAGATCATTGGATGTTACTTTGGGGTTCTTTGAGACTTCCTGGATGATTTGCTGGTTTGTTCTTGGATGGATTATGGTAGGACAACCACTCCTGGGTAGTTACATAGTTATATAGTAGATGAGGTTGGAAAAAGACGTACGTCCATCAAGTTCAACCTATGCTAAATTTAGACAACAGATACTTTATCCTATATCTATACTTACTTATTGATCCAGAGGAAGGCAAACAAAAAAAACCAGTGACATATCATCCAATGATATCTCATAAGGGGAAAAAAAATTTTTCTTCCTGACTCCAAATATTCGCAATCAGATTATTCCCTGGGTCAACATATAAATAAATCTAATTTAGCTAGCCACTCCTCATAAATTAGATTGTCCATCCCCTTTATTAATTTGGTGGCTCTTCTCTGCGCTCTCTCTAGTTCCATAATGTATTTTCTTAGGATTGGTGCCCAAAATTGTACTCCATATTTAAGGTGTCGTCTTACTAATGCTTTGTAAAGGGTCATAATTATGTTGATTTCCCTTCCATCCATTGCCCGTTTAATGCAAGATAAGATCTTGTTTGCCTTTGCAGCTACTGCATGACTTTGGGCATTATTGCTAAGCCTGCTGTCTACAAGCACTCCTAAATCCTTCTCCATCAAGCATTCCCCACATTTATCCCCATTTAATTTGTAAATTGCCTGTTTATTCTTGCATCCCAAATGCATAACCTTACATTTATCTGTATTAAACCTCATCTGCCATTTACCTGTCCACGTTTCCAGTCTCTCCAAGTCCTTCTGAAGAGAAATTATATCCTGCTCTGATTCTACTACCTTACACAATTTAATATCATTAGCAAAGATGGAGACTTTGCTCTCGATGCCAACCTCAAGGTCATTAATAAACAAGTTAAAAAGCAGGGGTCCCATCACACACTCACTAACCATGTGGGATTCATTGAAACTTAAACAGGGGCTATCCAACCTCAAATCTCAGATGACACCACTATTTGACAATATTAGCTTTATCCCGGGCACGGAACAAACAGCGTTTAAGGACTGGAGCAAGGCAGGAATCACAAGGGTAAAAGACCTATGGGTAAACAAAGATATTAAAAAGTTCGAGACAGTAAAGAGAGTAATTGGCCTTCATGACTCTGCCTTTTTTTAGATATCTTCAATTGAGGGATCACATACAGAGGACAGGTCCATATAGTGACTTCACAGCATTTGAGGACTTGTGCCTTATAGGGGAGGACAAAAAAGGTCTGATCTCTAAAGTTTACAGCATACTTGTGGAGGGTAAAACGGAACCGGAGATAAAACCCAAAATTATGACAAAGTGGGAGGAGGAGTTGGGAGAACAACTAGATCAGTAGCAGTGGGATAACATATTTGAAGGAATAGCAAAGAGCTCCACATGTGTATTAATAAAAGAAAATGCATATAAAATGCTCCACCAATGGTACTACACCCCACTACGATTGTCCAAATTTTTCAGAAACATGTCCCACTGTGTACAAGGGGGTGTGGCCAGCAAGGAACGTTTATACATATGTGGTGGACGTGCCCGAAGGTTGCAAAGCTATGGAGGGCCACACATGATATGGCACAGACAATTCTTGGGTATGCTTTCCCCCTAGACCCCTGGAAGGTACTGCTATGCAGGCCAACTGAAAACATGTAAAAAATAGACGACAAACTACTGACACACATATATACAGCCGCCAGATGCGAAATAGCCAAAGCCTGGAAACAGGAACAGCAGCCGACCATACACGCTGTAACAGCGAGATTATGGAGGATCTGTCTTATGGAAAAACTGACGGGCGTACAAAACGACACAGTACAGAAATACTTAGAAGTCTGGGAACCATGGAGAATCTATATAGGAAATAGATATCTTACGAGGGCTACTCTCCAATTCTGAAAATCATAAAATAGGTGAGGTAAAAACACACTAGCTAGGAAAAAAAAATAAAAAAATAATAATAATAAGAGCTTCACTACAGAGGTAACCCTGGTGTGATATGATTCGTAACGGTATAAAATACAGAGGTGAGCCTGGAGGGAATCCAGTATCGGATACTCCACAAATGCACGGATGTTAAGCTGCTATGATATACCAACAAATGAAATGAATATTCTAAAAGCAATGACATTTCTTTTCTTTTTCCCCTTCCAAGTCTTTTAAGTTAATTTTCTGTATTAATTACTTTAAACACTGTCATAACAGTGATGTCATTATTGTCTCCCCATTGAATATGTTATCCACGTGATACAAATGTATGTGATTCAAAAGTAAAATGTTCCCCTTTTTTATGTTCTGTATCCCACTCCCCACTTTTCTTAAAAAAAAATCAAATAAAGAATAAGTTTAAAAAAAAAAAAAAGCAGGGGTCCCAGTACCGATCCCTGAGGTACTCCACTCACGACTTTAGCCCAACCTGAAAAAGTTCCATTTATGATAACCCTCTTGTCTATCCTTCAACCAGTAGAGTGAATGATCTGTCTGACAGTGGATTGGTGGAGCCCAAAGTGCTTAGAAATGATTTTGTAACCCTTTCCAGACTGATGAGCATCAATAACTGCTTTTCTGAGGTCCTCCGAGATTTCTTTTGATCGTGGCATGACGTGTTTCCAAACACCTGTATGGTGAAGACCAAACTTACAAAGTTTCTGATCTCTCCTCTCACACTCTCTCCCCCCTCTCCACAATCAATTGAACTAGTGAACATATGGCGTCTCCTTGATGTATGCACAGTCACGGACGCCTCTGAACACCGGTGATCCTGCTGACTGGCTGTACCGACCTACGTTTCGGCATTGCTAAGTCACGCCTTCTTCCGGGATCACCGGTGTTCAGAGGCGTCCGTGACTCTGCATACATCAAGGAGACACCATATGTTCATTGGCAAGAAGCAGCTTCATATCTACAGCAGGCACTCCCGTTCCGTGACGCACTTCACGCGATACACTGAGTCTAGACTGCGAACCAACCTCAGATAAGTGTATACCTTTTGGCCAGCAGTTTTTTGGCAATTTATTAAGGGGCTATGCTATGAGAGCACTACCTTCAGCCCCTCCTTTGTGATGTACTTTAAACGTGGTACGCAGGTTCAACTACTTTTAAAGACTGTCTCTAGAGAACCCCAGACAGTAGAACAAAGGCTACTTATTATCCTCTCCCACTAGGGGTTAATGATGTACTCATACTTTGACCAATAGACGCTTATCATAGATAGTACCTACTAGTACATCAACCACCAGTCCCATTTATTTACCTCTTTTGAACACACTGTCCTTTTCCAGTACAGAGGAACTGTAGAGAAGACACGACAGGTCTTTCTATTTTAGGCAGGGAGGACATAGTGTTGAGTTGTATCAACAGTGCTTGATACACCATCCAATCCTAGAGATAACTGCACACACCAAACAGAAGTGCCAATGCTTGCCATAACAGATATAAAATTACTCCTATAGCTAGCATGGTAATTAACCTTAGATAATAGGGAGATTTTATTCACCGTGGGTGGTATCTCTAACAACATATATCTAGATTCTCCATTGGTAGACAACTGCTCCATAGGTACATATAGATACATATCTAGGTGCAAACACTCATTATTCAGAGTGCACACTTACCTGGTCTAGACGGGGATATTGGTTTCTATACCTAGTTCTAGACAGATGTGAACACTTAGTGATCCATTGCTATTTTTATGTATTAGTTAGATATTTGTTAGGATATTGGATGCTCAGTTTTTTTAACTATTTTGCTAATTAAAGATTGTTTTTAATTATACTAATATTACTGTACTGTGGTGCGCCTATAAAGGAATTCTTGCTCTCCAAGTGCCCTTGTGTACTTTGTTTATATTTAAAAAAAAAAACCTATGCATATAAAAGAACCCCCCCCCCCCCCCCCCGGGAGCCCGGTGTCTGCAGGGGGCCGGCAGCCAGCGCTGCACATTGGGCTGCCGGTTCTCTCGTGGCCTGGCCACGGTTCTCCTTCAGCTGCAGGCCTCTTCCTTTCCTGTCCCACATGCTCGCAATGCTGGCACGTGTGCGGGCTTCTCTCTGCTGCCGCACGCCGGAAGCTGAGCCAAGTTTACTTCCGTTGCGCTAACGTCCCAGAGGCCTGTTGCGCCCCGGCATTGGAAGCTCGGTGTGGGACAGGGAAGGAAGAGACCTGCAGTTGAAGGGGAGCCAGGGCCCAGCCGCAAGAGGACCGGCAGCTGGCCTGGCCAGAGGCCGGGCCCAACTTGCAGCACCAGCCGGGCCCACCGCAGACACCAGGCCCGGGACACTTGTCCCTTCTGTCCCCCAGTGTTGGAGGCCCTGCCCATAGCCGCTAAGCCTGGGACATTTGTCTCGGCTCTCCCCTCAGCGGCCCTGTATTTAGGGTTGCTAGGTGTCCAGTATTGAACCGGACTGTCCTGTATTTGGACACTCTGTCCAGTAAAAAATTAAAGGTAATACTGGACATGTATGTGTATACCGGTATTACCTCTCTGTGACCTGATCGGCTTGGGGGGCCGCGGGATTTCCCTGAGCAGGGAGAGAGAAGGGCTGTTGCTAGGTCGCAGGGCAGCTTCCTACATCTTGATTGGCTGCATTACCCAACAGCAGCCAATCAGGAGATGTCAGGAGCTTGGAGGTGGGGCCAAGGAGAGGAGGAAACAGCATGGAGCAGTGAGATGTGTGTGCGTGTGTGTCTCGAGAACGGCGCACCTTTCACCATTATGTTCAGTATTTTTTGGAGAAGCCGCCTGGCAACCCTACTGTGTGTGTGTGTGTGTGTGTATGTGTTTCAATAAATATTATTTATTTTTCTAAGTCCTGGAGTACCTGCTTCCATTATATATATATATATATGGGACACCTTTTCATTTCATTTGTATGACATTACCCAGAATCCCTGGCTGCACTGGCAGGATGCAAAGAGATAATAATAGGGAACGGCAGGTTTGCATTGCAGAGCTGCCTGAGACTTGTAGGATTTTTTACTTGATATACATATAACTATATCGTTACTTTTCCTTGTATTTACTTTATTATTTGTAATAAAGAGACAATTACACCACCCCCACCGCTCCTGTGGACAGTGACGTCACTGCCCAGAGGGGGGCGCGGCCCCGAGAATCCTCAGCCTCCGGCCGACGTCAGCTGAAAGGCCGCGCAGGCGCGCACACAGCAAAGCGCGCGGCCGCCAGCTGGGGGGTGTGTGTGTGCGCGCGCCCGGAAAATGTTGCGCAGGTTGTAATGCAAAAGGGGAATGAGGAGGCAGTGCCTGAGCTGGCAGAGCTGTGCATCACTGCAGGGTGCTGCTACTGCTGGGTGCATGCAAACCTCATCCACCCACCTCCACGTGCATGGGGAATTCTGCAAAGGGGTGCAGCTTGCAACCGGGAGCCACATTGCATGTGAAGAGCCACAGCTTTAATTGTGTTGTTGCAAAGAGGGAATAGTGGGTGGGCAGGGTGCCACCTTAGGGGGGGGATCAGCAGGAACACGTTGCATCAGTGGCAAGGCTGAATCCCAGATCCAGCTGCAGAAGAGAAGTGGGGAACTTTTTTTGCATGGAAGAGCCTCCTTTTTATTTGGCATTCTTATAGGTTTGGGCAGATCAGCAAAGTGTGTTGGGAGAGGAGGGGTTAACTGTAGTGTAAACAAACGTAGATTGCGAGGGAAGGGAGAGAGGGGGGATTCCCATTCAAGAGGGAGGAGGGTCTGTGGCAAGATCAGTGTTTGGAAAAGTGGGGGGGTTGAGGCAGCAGGTCAATAGGGGGGAGGGAGGGCATTTAACTAAGAAACCATGTGGCAGCATGCAAGGCAATCGGGTGGACAACATTGAATGAAGAAGATACACAACATTGCAAAGGGGGAGTGGACCTATTTGTGGAGCATCACAAGAAAAACACTGCAAACGGATCAGCTGCAGAGGGGAGGGCATTTTATGGGTGGCATATAGGGCTTTGCTCTGGGATCAGATGCATGAGTAACTGGCACCCTAATAAACCAATTGCATTGATCAGCTAGGGAAAAAAAGGATAACTGTGCAATCATCAGGCAGTTGAGATCAGCATCCTTGGCACCAGAACATTGCAGAGGGGAGGGGGGTGTGTCACTGTGTATCTCTCACTCTGCAACATCCAAGAAGGATCTGCATTGGGAAGGAAGGGCACCCACCACTGGCCTGGAGACCACTTGGCACAGAGAGACCATTCCTGAGATTGGCATGGAGCTGTCTGCCATTGGAGAGCAGGTGTTTGCTGTGGAGAGTATAAGGAAGAAGAGAATGAGGAAGGTAAGGAGGTGGCTATGCCATGTTGGCAGGATCTGTTGCTTGGCACAAAGGTGCCCTCTCCCCTCACCCTGCCCCCCAATGCATTATTAATGACCCTTTCCAAAAGGTTAACCAGCTAAACTTCTCCGAGCAGAGGTGGGCAGTATTGGGTACCACAAGAGGGCTGGCACTCATCAAAAGGATTGTACCCTGTAACTAGCTTGGATGTTCTGTAAGTGGAAGGAGCTTTGAGTGGACGGGATTTGAACTTTGGCAGCAAAGAGGTTAATGGAGGCATAAAGTTGACACATCCCATTATGATGGGCTTCAACGAACCCATTTGTTCATATACCCACCCCAAATCCTACAAGTGTGGGGGTTGCAGAATTGGTACTAAGTTCCTTATACAGTATTTTGTTTGGAATGGATTCTGTATCAGATATATGAGTTTTTTTTTATTTTCTTCTGTCATTCTTTAATGTATTTTTAAACTTTGTATTTTTATTGTTTGCTTATATGAACACACAGGCTGTTGCTAGTTTTCCCTAAGTGTAGCTAAAGGTCGTATTTAGAAAATCAAAACACCAAATTTGGCGGAAAATTATGGTTTCCTATAAGGACTTTTTTTGCAACTTTTAGAACGAGCATCAAAACCCCATAATGCACAGAATTTTTTGCCTATCTTTAGTTATTAGTAGGAGACATTTGGACCATATTAAATATGGGAATCCATCTTCCCAATGCCGGAGAACATTTTGGTCCCATTCAGTAGGATGGAGCTGATCTCTTCACTGGCACTGGGACGCAGTTCCCTAGCTTATTAAACCAGGGGGTCCAGCCTCATTGGCTGTTTTATTCCATGCTCCATCAGCATCAACATTTCATGACCACAAGTGGGGATTTTCCCTGCGTGTTCTGAAAGTAGTCGTGGAATGACGTGTAACAGTCCAGTTCACTTCCTGCCCAAATTAAAGATGGTGGCTCCCATAAAAGAAAATGCTGTCAGTCCACTTTTCTTTAAGGGGCTTTGATGTATTAGTTTTTTTAGGGATGCTCTGGGTCATTATATAATCCAGCTTGGCTCATAATGATTTCATAAGTCCGTGTCATGCGTTTCCAGTAACGCAACCAGAGCGTACGGTGTAATTGGATCCTATGACCTCACCAACTGTTCTGACATCATCCCCTTGAATTTACCGGACTCTGCAATCAGTGTTCTGTCTAAGAAGTCGGTCGCCTTTTTATACTCCTGTCATATTTGCAATGATCGACCACTGAATTCTAAAGGGGACTTCACGGTTACCAATTGTTCGAGTCCATAGGCGAATTCTATAGGTGATTTGTAGCCTCCACGTTTTGACTGATAGACAATTTGCAGTTACACCTCCTTTAAATTCTATAGGCGACTCAATGTTTCTACATTTTAGAATTCTACAGGTGACCTGTAGCTACTAAGTTCTGAATTCCATAGTTGACTCCGTTATTTATTTTATTTATTTATTTATAAAGTATTTTACCAGGAAGTAATACATTGAGAGTTATCTCTCGTTTTCACGTATGTCCTGGGCACAGAGTGAAGACAAATAATACATGGTTACAAATACAGTTACATAATGAGCAGGGTATACATTATATACAAGGCATTGCATGCACAGTTAAAGATAATTTGTATTATGGGCGTATGAAACAGTTACAGACCAGGTTAACATGTGTGACAGCCTTAGATTTGAAAGAACTTAGACTGGTGGTGGATGTGAGAGTCCGTTACCAAGCTCTGGATTTTATAGGTGACCCACCGTTGGGTTCTGTACATGAGTTATTGTTACGGAGGTTTGAATACAGATGACCCACAGTTGGCTTTAAACTCTCCAAGTAATTATATATGGCAAAGAGCGAGGACTGGTCGTCCGCACACTCACTCCTCTCCTTTTATAACATGACCTGTTTATTGCAGGGAATGAAGGCTATTTAATGATTGGAAAGTTTTGGTCCTGACTGTCTCTCCCTCTTTCTCTCTCCAGGGTAAAGTGGAGTATCTTGTGAAGTGGAAAGGTTGGCCTCCAAAGTAAGACCATTCTACATGTGTTTAGTATTGTGTCTGTGTGTCATTTACCCGACAAGACTAAGCCATAACCTAATATTCTGGCCAAGTAAGGGACTTGTTCAGGCTAAGCCTAACTTTTATATGCCAGCCTAATTCTAATATGCCAGCCTAAATGTTATATGCCAGCCTAAACCTAACCAGCACTGAGACCTAATATTCTGGGAGAAAATCACTGCCAGCTAAATAAGGGAGAGGGAGGAGGTTTCTGGGCAAACAGACCCTTTTGATATATGTATATACAGTCGGTAGCTGGATATATATGCACCTACAATCAGGGGATTCATTTGGCTATTGTGTAACTGTCTTAAATGTAGGAGGTTGTATGGTAGATGTAGCGAGTTTCACTGTAGGTAAGGATACATTTAATATGATGTGCCTGTAACTGCACGTGTGTGTGTGTTACACATTTTAAGTTATGGTGAGTGAAAAAGGCGACAAGAAACCTCCACCGTTAGCATATAGCCAATAAAAATATCACTTGTGAGCAAATTCACATGTCTTAGACAGGTCTGCACCCCTGCCTTTCACCATTATCACCTCGCATACAGTGCTTCCACTGCAGCAAGGGATTCTGGGAAATGACATTTTGCCTGATATCCATTTTTACATGGAACCCTTATAAGCTAATTCTCACTGTTAACACCGCTTTTGAGCACAGCATGGGAATCAGATGCAAAGCCAGAGAAACCAACCTCACACTGATGAGACCCATTAAGGTTGAAACATGTCTGTGAGTGGTTTCTCTGGCTTTGCATCTAATCCCATGCTGTGCTTAAAAGGTGTATATTGATAAAGGGCACACGGCCCGAAACGCGTAGGTACTTTTTTTGTATCGGGTCTCGAATGATCCGATAAAGCTTCTTATTTTTATAATGTGAGCCTCCTCCCGATTTATTTGTGACGGTGCTCTGCCCTGTTTCTATTTTTAACTGTTTAGACAGGACAAAGTTTAGCTGCAAGTTTGTAAATTAAACAGGACTGGCACACTGGGGATTTGTAAATTAAACAGGACTGGCGCTCTGGGGATTTGGAAATTAAACAGGACTGGCGCTCTGGGGATTTGGAAATTAAACAGGACTGGCGCTCTGGGGATTTGGAAATTAAACAGGACTGGCGCTCTGGGGATTTGGAAATTAAACAGGACTGGCGCTCTGGAAATTAAACAGGACTGGCGCTCTGGAAATTAAACAGGACTGGCGCTCTGGGGATTTGGAAATTAAACAGGACTGGGGATTTGGAAATTAAACAGGACTGGCGCTCTGGGGATTTGGAAATTAAACAGGACTGGCGCTCTGGGGATTTGGAAATTAAACAGGACTGGCGCTCTGGGGATTTGGAAATTAAACGGGATTTGGAAATTAAACAGGACTGGCGCTCTGGGGATTTGGAAATTAAACAGGACTGGCGCTCTGGGGATTTGGGAAATACAGGACTGGCGCTCTGGGGATTTGGAAAATAAACAGGACTGGCGCTCTGGGGGTTTGGAAATTAAACAGGACTGGCACTGGGCTTCCTGATATCATCAAACTTTGACCCTGCAAAGAGTTATTATCTCATTTCTTGTTGCCTGATTTGCCCTGAAGGAGCTGATCTGTAACAGCCACTTCCAAGGCACCTGGCGAAGTTGCTCAGAACGATGATGCTGAGGGTCATAGTGGGGCAATAATGCGGTGCAGTCGCAGTGCCGGGCGTGGGAGGTCAGAACTATAATAGGAAGAGGTGTGTTGTGGGTCAGGAATAAGGTGCAGCGGCAGACCTGTATTTTGGGGGTGCAGGAATAAGGTTCAACGGCAGACCTGTATTTTGGGGGTGCAGGAATAATGTGCAGCGGCAGACCTGTATTTCGGGGGTGCAGGAATAAGGTGCAGCTGCAGACCTGTATTTTGGGAATGCAGGAATAAGGTGCAACGGCAGACCTGTATTTTGGGGGTGCAGGAATAAGGTTCAACGGCAGACCTGTATTTTGGGGGTGCAGGAATAATGTGCAGCGGCAGACCTGTATTTCGGGGGTGCAGGAATAAGGTTCAGCTGCAGACCTGTATTTTGGGAATGCAGGAATAAGGTGCAGCAGCAGAGCTGTATTTTGGGGGTGCAAGAATAAGGTGCAGCAGCAGACAACCTGTATTTTGGGGGTGCAGGAATAAGGTGCAGCAGCAGACCTGTATTTTGGGGGTGCAGGAATAAGGTGCAGCAGCAGACCTGTATTTTGGGGGGGGCAGGAATAAGGTGCAGCAGCAGACCTGTATTTTGGGGGGGCAGGAATAAGGTGCAGCAGACCTGTATTTTGGGGGGGCAGGAATAAGGTGCAGCAGACCTGTATTTTGGGGGTGCAGGAATAAGGTGCAGCAGCAGACCTGTATTTTGGGGGTGCATGAATAAGGTGCAGCAGCAGACCTGTATTTTGGGGGGGCAGGAATAAGGTTCAGCGTCAGACCTGTATGTTTGTGGAGTTCTCAGAGATATATGTATATAGGGCCCACAGTGTACTCAGCGCTTTACAAAGACAACACAGTACAGGGAATTATAATACAATCAGCGCATCAAAGTCAGACTATTGGAAAGGAAATCCCTGCCCCCGAGGAGAGCTTACAATCTAAGTGTTTAGAGATAACCCTGCAGTAAGGTGCATTGGCAGAGCTGTATATCAGCGGACTCTCAGAGATATGTGTATGTGTGTGTGTATATATATATATATATATATATACATATATATATATATATACATATATACATGTAGAGGTATCAGTACCGTGTTAGCCGAGCTTCAATAATCAAACGGTATCATCTATTTATTTTTTGATTTATATATATATAAGGTAACCCTGCAGTGAGGTGCCATGGCAGTGCTGTGACTGGGAGCCCCTCTCTCTGTGTGTGTGTGTGGCATTGCCTGTTCCCAGATGAGAGCTGCCTGGTGAATACGTCTGTTTATCACCTCTAATCTGACCGGGGGGAGTGAGGGGGGGGGGGGGAAAGCACACAGATAGTGACGTGTGAGTCATATGTTCACTTGTTTACTTCAGCCAGTGCTGCAGTGTGCGCAGCAACAGCAGAGCAGATAGGCCTCTGTTGAAGGTGTGCACGCAGTTAACTCCTGCGCTGCCAGAAGTGCCTGTCGAGGCTGCCCCCCCCAATGGCAGCGGAGGGGTTAATCATTGTGGAAATCCCACCTTCCCAATAAAGTCTTTTGGTCTTCCATCTTTTTAATGGGGGATTTTTATTTAAAAGGGAGAAAAGGAACAAAATCTCAGGTAATTGGACCAAATTGCGTTCATGTCAGTGGTACGATTAATAAGTTAAAACCAGGAGATGTGTGCCTTTATTAAATGAGATGAGTTTAAGTGTAAGGATGGCGTATTAGATTGTAAGCTGTGTGGGCTAGGCGGTTGTGTCTTAGAGATCCTGTGTATAGAAAATATGAAGATAATATTGCTTAGTGGTTCAGTTTGAGATTGAGCCATAGCTAGTGAGCAGGGCTCTGCCATGAGACCTTGCATAGCCCGCAAGATGTCCCGCTGGAATAATCCGCGTACCTAACCCGGCCTGGTGCTGCCCGCATGCTGATTCTGATGGGACCTTTTGCCTTGTAGATACAGCACCTGGGAGCCAGAAGAACATATACTGGACCCGCGCCTTGTGATCGCCTACGAGGAGAAGTGAGTGCTCACCCCCTCTTTCTTTGACGATCGTTCATAAGTAATATATTCAGCGCCTCTTTTCTAAAGACTGTGGGGTCAATGCGCCAGACCAGGGCAGCGTCTGCGTGGCGCCGGCGCGTTAGGCAGAGGCTTTAGGGAGATTGCTGTTTACAAGCGACATTGGAAGCCAAAACGTGACGCGCCTCCTCTGACCTGGCGGAATGTATTTGATGACGGGCAGACGTATGTATGTGTATATATGGCAGGGGGGTACCCAACGTGCCATGGCGTGCGGGGTACCCAACTTGTATAGTGCCATGGCGTGCGGGTACCCAGCGTGTATAGTGCCATGGCGTGCGGGTACCCAACGTGTATAGTGCCATGGCGTGCGGGGTACCCAATGTGTATAGTGCCATGGCGTGTGGGTACCCAGCATGTATAGTGCCATGACGTGCGGGTACCCAACGTGTATAGTGCCATGGCGTGCGGGTACCCAATGTGTATAGTGCCATGGCGTGCGGGTACCCAGCGTGTATAGTGCCATGGCGTGCGGGTACCCAGCGTGTATAGTGCCATGACGTGCGGGGTACCCAACGTGTATAGTGCCATGACGTGCGGGGTACCCAACGTGTATAGTGCCATGACGTGCGGGGTACCCAGCGTGTATAGTGCCATGACGTGCGGGGTACCCAGCGTGTATAGTGCCATGACGTGCGGGGTACCCAGCGTGTATAGTGCCATGACGTGCGGGTACCCAGCGTGTATAGTGCCATGGCGTGCGGGTACCCAGCATGTATAGTGCCATGACGTGCGGGGTACCCAGCGTGTATAGTGCCATGACGTGCGGGGTACCCAGCGTGTATAGTGCCATGACGTGCGGGGTACCCATCGTGTATAGTGCCATGACGTGCGGGTACCCAGCGTGTATAGTGCCATGGCGTGCGGGTACCCAGCATGTATAGTGCCATGACGTGCGGGGTACCCAGCGTGTATAGTGCCATGACGTGCGGGTACCCAGCGTGTATAGTGCCATGACGTGCGGGGTACCCAGCGTGTATAGTGCCATGACGTGCGGGTACCCAGCGTGTATAGTGCCATGGCATGCGGGTACCCAGCATGTATAGTGCCATGACGTGCGGGGTACCCAGCGTGTATAGTGCCATGACGTGCGGGGTACCCAACGTGTATAGTGCCATGACGTGCGGGTACCCAGCGTGTATAGTGCCATGACGTGCGGGGTACCCAACGTGTATAGTGCCATGACGTGCGGGGTACCCAGCGTGTATAGTGCCATGACGTGCGGGGTACCCAGCGTGTATAGTGCCATGACGTGCGGGGTACCCAGCGTGTATAGTGCCATGACGTGCGGGGTACCCAGCGTGTATAGTGCCATGACGTGCGGGGTACCCAGCGTGTATAGTGCCATGACGTGCGGGGTACCCAACGTGTATAGTGCCATGACGTGCGGGTACCCAACGTGTATAGTGCCATGACGTGCGGGTACCCAACGTGTATAGTGCCATGACGTGCGGGTACCCAACGTGTATAGTGCCATGACGTGCGGGTACCCAACGTGTATAGTACCATGACGTGCGGGTACCCAACTTGTATAGTGCCATGGCGTGTGGGTACCCAACTTGTATAGTGCCATGACGTGCGGGGCACCCGGCGTGTATAGTGCCATGACGTGCGGGGTACCCAGTGTGTATAGTGCCATGGCGTGCGTGGCACTCGGCGTGTGTAGTGCCAGGACGTGCGGGGCACTCGGCGTGTGTAGTGCCGGGACGTGCGGGTACCCAGCGTGTATAGTGCCATGACGTGCGTGGCACTCGGCGTGTGTAGTGCCAGGACGTGCGGGGCACTCGGCGTGTGTAGTGCCAGGACGTGCGGGGCACCCGGCGTGTGTAGTGCCAGGACGTGCGGGGTAACACCCGGCGTGTGTAGTGCCAGGACGTGCGGGGCACTCGGCGTGTGTAGTGCCAGGACGTGCGGGGCACCCGGCGTGTGTAGTGCCAGGACGTGCGGGGCTCCCGGCGTGTGTAGTGCCAGGACGTGCGGGGCACTCGGCGTGTGTAGTGCCAGGACGTGCGGGGCACCCGGCGTGTGTAGTGCCAGGACGTGCGGGGCACCCGGCGTGTGTAGTGCCGGGACGTGCGGGACACCCGGCGTGTGTAGTGCCGGGACGTGCGGGGCACCCGGCGTGTGTAGTGCCAGGACGTGCGGGGCACCCGGCGTGTGTAGTGCCAGGACGTGCGTGGCACCCGGCGTGTGTAGTGCCAGGACGTGCGGGGCACCCGGCGTGTGTAGTACCCGGCGTGTGTAGTGCCAGGACGTGCGTGGCACCCGGCGTGTGTAGTGCCAGGACGTGCGTGGCACCCGGCGTGTGTAGTGCCGGGACGTGCGAGGCACTCGGCGTGTGTAGTGCCAGGACGTGCGAGGCACTCGGCGTGTGTAGTGCCAGGACGTGCGAGGCACCCGGCGTGTGTAGTGCCAGGACGTGCGGGGCACCCGGCGTGTGTAGTGCCAGGACGTGCGGGGCACCCGGCGTGTGTAGTGCCAGGACGTGCGGGGCACCCGGCGTGTGTAGTGCCAGGACGTGCGGGCACCCGGCGTGTGTAGTGCCAGGACGTGCGGGGCACCCGGCGTGTGTAGTGCCGGGACGTGCGGGGCACCCGGCGTGTGTAGTGCCGGGACGTGCGGGACACCCGGCGTGTGTAGTGCCGGGACGTGCGGGACACCCGGCGTGTGTAGTGCCGGGACGTGCGGGGCACCCGGCGTGTGTAGTGCCGGGACGTGCGGGGCACCCGGCGTGTGTAGTGCCGGGACGTGCGGGGCACTCTGCGTGTGTAGTGCCAGGACGTGCGGGGCTCCCGGCGTGTGTAGTGCCAGGACGTGCGGGGCACCCGGCGTGTGTAGTGCCAGGACGTGCGGGGCACCCGGCGTGTGTAGTGCCAGGACGTGCGGGGCACCCGGCGTGTGTAGTGCCGGGACGTGCGGGGCACCCGGCGTGTGTAGTGCCGGGACGTGCGGGGCACCCGGCGTGTGTAGTGCCGGGACGTGCGGGGCACCCGGCGTGTGTAGTGCCAGGACGTGCGGGGCACCCGGCGTGTGTAGTGCCGGGACGTGCGGGGCTCCCGGCGTGTGTAGTGCCGGGACGTGCGGGGCTCCCGGCGTGTGTAGTGCCGGGACGTGCGGGGCACCCGGCGTGTGTAGTGCCGGGACGTGCGGGGCACCCGGCGTGTGTAGTGCCAGGACGTGCGGGGCACCCGGCGTGTGTAGTGCCAGGACGTGCGGGGCACCCGGCGTGTGTAGTGCCAGGACGTGCGGGGCACCCGGCGTGTGTAGTGCCAGGACGTGCGGGGTACCCGGCGTGTGTAGTGCCGGGACGTGCGGAGCACCCGGCGTGTGTAGTGCCAGGACGTGCGGGGCACTCTGCGTGTGTAGTGCCAGGACGTGCGGGGCTCCCGGCGTGTGTAGTGCCAGGACGTGCGGGGCACCCGGCGTGTGTAGTGCCAGGACGTGCGGGGCACCCGGCGTGTGTAGTGCCAGGACGTGCGGGGCACTCTGCGTGTGTAGTGCCAGGACGTGCGGGGCACCCGGCGTGTGTAGTGCCAGGACGTGCGGGGCACCCGGCGTGTGTAGTGCCGGGACGTGCGGGGCACCCGGCGTGTGTAGTGCCAGGACGTGCGGGGCACCCGGCGTGTGTAGTGCCAGGATGTGCGGGTACCCGGCGTGTGTAGTGCCGGGACGTGCGGGGCTCCCGGCGTGTGTAGTGCCGGGACGTGCGGGGCTCCCGGCGTGTGTAGTGCCGGGACGTGCGGGGCACCCGGCGTGTGTAGTGCCGGGACGTGCGGGGCACCCGGCGTGTGTAGTGCCGGGACGTGCGGGGCTCCCGGCGTGTGTAGTGCCGGGACGTGCGGGGCACCCGGCGTGTGTAGTGCCGGGACGTGCGGGGCTCCCGGCGTGTGTAGTGCCGGGACGTGCGGGGCTCCCGGCGTGTGTAGTGCCGGGACGTGCGGGGCACCCGGCGTGTGTAGTGCCGGGACGTGCGGGGCACCCGGCGTGTGTAGTGCCGGGACGTGCGGGGCACCCGGCGTGTGTAGTGCCGGGACGTGCGGGACACCCGGCGTGTGTAGTGCCGGGACGTGCGGGGCACTCTGCGTGTGTAGTGCCAGGACGTGCGGGGCACCCGGCGTGTGTAGTGCCAGGACGTGCGGGGCACCCGGCGTGTGTAGTGCCAGGACGTGCGGGGCACCCGGCGTGTGTAGTGCCAGGACGTGCGGGGCACCCGGCGTGTGTAGTGCCAGGACGTGCGGGGCACCCGGCGTGTGTAGTGCCAGGATGTGCGGGTACCCGGCGTGTGTAGTGCCGGGACGTGCGGGGCACCCGGCGTGTGTAGTGCCAGGACGTGCGGGGCACCCGGCGTGTGTAGTGCCAGGACGTGCGGGGCACCCGGCGTGTGTAGTGCCAGGACGTGCGGGGTACCCGGCGTGTGTAGTGCCGGGACGTGCGGGGCACCCGGCGTGTGTAGTGCCGGAACGTGCGGGGCACCCGGCGTGTGTAGTTCCAGGACGTGCGGGGCTCCCGGCGTGTGTAGTGCCAGGACGTGCGGGGCTCCCGGCGTGTGTAGTGCCAGGACGTGCGGGGCTCCCGGCGTGTGTAGTGCCGGGACGTGCGGGGCACCCGGCGTGTGTAGTGCCAGGACGTGCGGGGCTCCCGGCGTGTGTAGTGCCAGGACGTGCGGGGCACCCGGCGTGTGTAGTGCCAGGACGTGCGGGGCTCCCGGCGTGTGTAGTGCCGGGACGTGCGGGACACCCGGCGTGTGTAGTGCCAGGACGTGCGGGGCTCCCGGCGTGTGTAGTGCCGGGACGTGCGGGGCTCCCGGCGTGTGTAGTGCCGGGACGTGCGGGACACCCGGCGTGTGTAGTGCCAGGACGTGCGGGGCTCCCGGCGTGTGTAGTGCCGGGACGTGCGGGGCTCCCGGCGTGTGTAGTGCCGGGACGTGCGGGACACCCGGCGTGTGTAGTGCCAGGACGTGCGGGGCTCCCGGCGTGTGTAGTGCCAGGACGTGCGGGGCTCCCGGCGTGTGTAGTGCCAGGACGTGCGGGACACCCGGCGTGTGTAGTGCCGGGACGTGCGGGGCTCCCGGCGTGTGTAGTGCCGGGACGTGCGGGACACCCGGCGTGTGTAGTGCCGGGACGTGCGGGGCTCCCGGCGTGTGTAGTGCCGGGACGTGCGGGACACCCGGCGTGTGTAGTGCCGGGACGTGCGGGGCTCCCGGCGTGTGTAGTGCCGGGACGTGCGGGGCACCCGGCGTGTGTAGTGCCGGGACGTGCGGGGCTCCCGGCGTGTGTAGTGCCGGGACGTGCGGGGCTCCCGGCGTGTGTAGTGCCAGGACGTGCGGGGCATCCGGCGTGTGTAGTGCCGGGACGTGCGGGACACCCGGCGTGTGTAGTGCCAGGACGTGCGGGGCTCCCGGCGTGTGTAGTGCCAGGACGTGCGGGGTAACACCCGGCGTGTGTAGTGCCAGGACGTGCGGGGCACCCGGCATGTTGCGCCCGACGTTGCACCCGGCGTGTTGCGCCCGGCGTTGCGCCGCTCCTGTACACTGCGTCCCAATGGTACTAAGAGGTTAATACCTAACCCTGCGGTGACAGGGAACATAATACCCATTCTGTGTGTTGTAGGGAGGAGAAGGAAAGAGCCTCCGGGTGCAGAAAGCGCGGCCCCAAACCCAAACGCCTCCTGCTGCAGGTATGCATTCCCTTCCTTACAAACGGGGGGGGGTTATAAATGAATAGAGCCAGTGCCCCCTCCCCCTGCTGCTATAATAAGGTTTCCATGAAGGAATGAGAGGGGGACTCTAAGTCTTTCTTGCTCCCGTGATTCCTGTGCATGGGGCACCCTCTGACTGCATTATGAAGTCGCTTGTACACACACTTGAGACTTGTTAGCCTTGAAGTTTTAAGTTTAACCAAAATTTCGAGACACAATTGGGGATTTAATGCAATCTGCCCTCCCCCATAAATTTCGGGCGAGTGGAACATTCCAAGAGCTAGGGAGGCGGAATCAGTGTGTCCAGGACAACCCTGAGCCAATCCGATTGGAAGAGGGATCAGTGTATCTTTGAGAACAACCTGAACCAATCAGATTGCCTAATGCCTAAAAGTACTGTGATTGACACCTTAAAGGAACAGTCCCTCCTTGGACTAAATGTACGTGTATAGGAATTTTTAATTTAAAATGTATAATTTAAAAAACAAAACAAAAAAACATTCAATGTTTCTATGATTAACACATACTTTCGAGTAATTGATAAATGTCTATCTAATCCCGCATCTCACACTCAATTCTCCTCCTCACTTTTAAAGCTTTACACTCCTCTGCCCCTCCTTACATCTCACCCTAATCTCTCACTATACCCCCCTCTGCCCCTCCTTACATCTCACTCTAATATCTCACTATACCCCCCTCTGCCCCTCCTTACATCTCACCCTAATCTCTCACTATACCCTCCTCTGCCCCTCCTTACATCTCACCCAAATCTCTCACTATACCCCCCTCTGCCCCTCCTTACATCTCACCCTAATCTCTCACTATACCCTCCTCTGCCCCTCCTTACATCTCACCCTAATCTCTCACTATACCCCCCTCTGCCCCTCCTTACATCTCACCCTAATCTCTCACTATACCCCCCTCTGCCCCTCCTAACATCTCACCCTAATCTCTCACTATACCCCCCTCTGCCCCTCCTTACATCTCACCCTAATCTCTCACTATACCCCCCTCTGCCCCTCCTAACATCTCACCCTAATTTCTCACTATACCCCCCTCTGCTCCTCCTTACATCTCACCCTAATCTCTCACTATACCCCCCTCTGCCCCTCCTTACATCTCACCCTAATCTCTTACTATACCCCCCTCTGCCCCTCCCAACATCTCACCCTAATCTCTCACTATACCCCCTCTGCCCCTCCTTACATCTCACCCTAATCTCTCACTATACCCCCCTCTGCCCCTCCTTACATCTCACCCAAATATCTCACTATACCCCCCTCTGCCCCTCCTTACATCTCACCCAAATATCTCACTATACCCCCCTCTGCCCCTCCTTACATCTCACCCTAATCTCTCACTATACCTTCCTCTGCCCCTCCTCACATCTCACCCTAATCTCTCACTATACCCCCCTCTGCCCCTCCTTACATCTCACCCTAATCTCTCACTATACCCCCCTCTGCCCCTCCTAACATCTCACCCTAATCTCTCACTATACCCCCCTCTGCCCCTCCTTACATCTCACCCTAATTTCTCACTATACCCCCCTCTGCTCCTCCTTACATCTCACCCTAATCTCTCACTATACCCCCCTCTGCCCCTCCTAACATCTCACCCAAATATCTCACTATACCCCCCTCTGCCCCTCCTTACATCTCACTCAAATATCTCACTATACCCCCCTCTGCCCCTCCTTACATCTCACCCTAATCTCTCACTATACCTTCCTCTGCCCCTCCTCACATCTCACCCTAATCTCTCACTATACCCCCCTCTGCCCCTCCTTACATCTCACCCTAATCTCTCACTATACCCCCCTCTGCCCCTCCTAACATCTCACCCTAATCTCTCACTATACCCCCCTCTGCCCCTCCTTACATCTCACCCTAATCTCTCACTATACCCCCCTCTGCCCCTCCTAACATCTCACCCTAATTTCTCACTATACCCCCCTCTGCTCCTCCTTACATCTCACCCTAATCTCTCACTATACCCCCCTCTGCCCCTCCTAACATCTCACCCTAATCTCTCACTATACCCCCCTCTGCCCCTCCTTACATCTCACCCTAATCTCTCACTATACCCCCCTCTGCCCCTCCTTACATCTCACCCTAATCTCTCACTATACCCCCCTCTGCCCCTCCTAACATCTCACCCTAATCTCTCACTATACCCCCCTCTGCCCCTCCTTACATCTCACCCTAATATCTCACTATACCCCCCTCTGCCCCTCCTTACAACTCAGTCCTAATTTCTCACTATGCACCATCCCGACTCTTGTGTTCTGCTCAAGGATGTCTTCTTTCTACCCCCTTTATATCTAAAGCCCTCTCCCGCCTTAAACCTTTCTCACTGACTGCCCCGCACCTCTGAATTGCCCTTCCCCTCGATACCCGGCTAGCACCCTCTCTATCCACCTTTAAGACCCACCTTAAAACACACCTGCTTAAGGAAGCATATGAGTAGCTTCTGTGGCTGATACTATACACCTGATACATAAAGCTTGGCCCTTGCAGACGGACTTACCTGAACGCCCTCCCACTGTCTCTGTACGTTCTTCCTACCAATTAGATTGTAAGCTTTTCGGAGCAGAGACTCCTCTTCCTAAATGTTACTTTTATGTCTGAAGCACGTCTCCCCTTTGTGTGTTATTTATATTATTTATATCATTGTCACGTATATTACTGCTGTGAAACACTATGTACATTAATTGTGCAACATACATACATACATACATACAGTTAGGTCCGGAAATAATTGGACACTGATACAAGTTTTGTTATTTCGGCTGTGTACCAAAATAAATTCAAGTTACAGTTAAATAATGAATATGGGCTTAAAGTGCAGTCTATCAGCTTTAATTTGAGGGCATTCACATCCAAATTTGGAGGAAGGGTCTAGGAATTACATCTCTTTAATATGTAGCCCCCTCTTTTTCAAGGGACCAAAAGTAATTGGACAATTGACTCAAAAGCTGTTTCATGGACAGGTGTGAGCTATTCCTTCGTTATTTCATCATCAATAAAGCAAGTAAAAGGTCTGGAGTTGATTCCAGGTGTGGCATTCGCATTTGGAAGCTGTTGCTGTGAGCTCACAACATGTGAAACAGGGCATCCCTAGGCTGCAAAAAAAAAAAAAATCCATCAGAGAGATAGCAGGAACATTAGGAGTGGCCAAATCAACAGTTTGGTACATTCTGAGGAAAAAAAGAACGCACTGGTTAGCACTGCAACACAAAAAGGCCTGGACGTCCAGGGAAGACAACAATGGTGGATGATCGTAGGATCCTTTCCATGGTAAAGAAAAACCCCTTCACAACATCCAGCCAAGTGAAGAACAGTCTCCAGGAGGTTGGCATATCATTATCCAAGTCTACCATAAAGAGAAGACTTCACGAGAGCAAATACAGAGGGTTTACCACAAGGTGCAAACCATTCATAAGCCTCAAGAACAGAAAGGCCAGATTAGACTTTGCCAAACAATATCTAAAAAAGCCAGCCCAGTTCTGGAACAGCATTCTTTGGACATTCAGATGAAACTAAGATCAACCTGTACCAGAATGATGGGAGGAAATAAGTATGGAGAAGGCTTGGAACGGCTCATGATCTGAAGCATACCACATCATCTGTAAAACACGGTGGAGGCAGTGTGAAGGCATGGGCATGCATGGCTTACAATGGCACTGGGTCACTAGTGTTTATTGATGTGACAGAAGACAGAAGCAGCCGGATGAATTCTGAAGTGCATAGGGATATATTGTGTGCTCAGATTCAGCCAAATTCAGCAAAATTGATTGGACGGCACTTCACTTTACAGATGGACAATGACCCAAAACATACTGCGAAAGCAACCCAGGAGTTTTTTAAGGCAAAGAAGACAAAACTTAAGGCAGAAAGACCCATGAACAAACAACAACTGAAGACAGCTACAGTAAAAGCCTGGCAAAGCATCACAAAGGAGGAAACCCAGCGTTTGGTGATATCCATGCGTTCCAGACTTCAAGGAGTCATTG
This sequence comes from Ascaphus truei, assembly GCF_040206685.1. NCBI lineage: Eukaryota > Metazoa > Chordata > Amphibia > Anura > Ascaphidae > Ascaphus > Ascaphus truei. The sequence continues at coordinate 5,127,444 of NC_134499.1, forward strand.
CCTGCAAAGGATTCTCGACAAAGTATTAAAAATGAACATTTTATTTATGATTGTGTTCATTTGTCCAATTACATTTGAGCCCCTGAAATAAGGGTCCTGTGTATGAAAATGGTTGCAATTCCTAAACGTTTCATACGATATTTTTGTTCAACCCCTTGAATTAAAGCTGAAAGTCTGCACTTCTATTGCATCTCGGTTGTTTCATTTCAAATCCATTGTGGTGGCGTACAGAGCCAAAATGATGAAAATGGTGTCAGTGTCCCATTATTTCCGGACCTAACTGTACATACATGTCTCTTGAAAAGACCATTTCTGGGTCCTTAAATGCACAGTTTAATTTTCAACTACCAAGACCGCCATGGCGTAAATAGTCCCCGGGTGAATATAGAAATTAAAAGTACAGGGGAGGCCAACTCCCATCCTCAAGGGCCACCAACAGGTCAGGTTTAAGGACATCTCTGCTTCAGCACAAGTGGCTCAGTTGTTGACTGAGCCACCTGTGCTGAAACAGGGAGTGAGCCACCTGTGCTGAAGCAGGGATATCCTGAAAACCTGACCTGTTGGTGGCACTTTAGGACTGGAGTTGGCGACTCCTGATATAGTGCCATCTTGTTTTTCGTCTACCAATTGTTTTTTCCATTTTGCAATATAAGTATGCTGTCATGATTGACCAAACAGATAAAGGGGAAGGACAATAAACCTACTGATTAAAATAAGAATATCCTGGGATCCTTTGAAAATTCCATGTGTACATTTCCCACCCCCCAAATTATTTTTTTTATTTTTCACAGGGAGTTACTGAATAAATGAAGAGATTTAACATTGATAAGGAAGCTGGGTGCATTAAAGGGTTGGTTACATTTTATTTTATTTTTGCACGCTACGTGGCTGTTCCTATTTAACCACGTGGTTGCATGATGTAGCGGTCATGGGCAGAACCCCCCGGGACTTGAACTGAAATGGAGGTTTCTCTACTTCTGTTCCGGTTGTGTTTACGGCTCCATTGGCGTTCGGCCCTTATGACTGGCAGAGTATATCTTGGGGCACCCAGAGGGTTAGGTGGTGAGAGTGGATAGGGGGTGGTATGAGCCTTGAAAATTGGAACTGATCCATAAGTGGGGGAGTAGTGTAGGAGTAGCAGGGGGCACTGGTCAGCACAGACTTATCCTCTTGCTGTGTCTGCAGAGGTTGTACGGAATGGACCTGCGCAGCGCCCACAAGAGTAAGGAGCGGAACTTCTGCTTCTCGCTGTCCCGGAGATTCCCCGTCGGCCTGGGCACCAAAACAGCGCCAGCGTCCTCCGTGCCAGAAAAAGCCAAGTCCCTGCAGTTCCCACTCAACAAGCAGCGCAAGAGCCGCAAATTCCTGTGCCTGTCCCGCAAGAAGTTCCTGCGGGTCTCCACCTTTGAGCCGCTGGTCCGGAGGCCCGAGTTCTACGCCCCGGAGCCCGAAAAGGAGGAAGAGCAAACCCCCTGTGACTGGCCGGAGGAGAAACCAGCCGAGGAAGAGGTGCCTGAAGGTGAAGCCATACTTTCAATTGGTGTCAGTAGTGGGATCATGACATGAAACCACTTTGCTTCCTGATGGGCCTGCAACACATTACTTTTCAATGTGTTGCGGCCCCTCAGGCAGCAAAGGGCTAGAGATCTAGTCCCACCTAGCAACAAACATTGCACTTGTAATTAAGTCAAAGCGCTTAGCTCTCTAACACCTTTGCTGTTACCATAATATCCTATAGCTTTTCACATTTAGGCCTGATAACAGATCAAGAAATGGGATAGATTTGGTACACATGAAGTAGAGATCTGTGAGGTTGCCAAAGACCTATACACAATATTATGGGCTTGAAGAACATTATTATTGGTCAATTGAAAGATTTCACAACCTGTACACTGCGAAATTACACGACTCAACAAATGACATCACAAATCACGTAACCTGTACGAATGACATCACGAGTCACGTAACCTGCAGAATAACATCACGAGTCATGTAAACTAAAATTTAAAAAAAGGTGATGGATAATCTGGTTTATGAGGAGAGGGTAGCTAAATTAGATTTATTTACATTAGAAAGGGGCGTCTTTAAGAGGGGATATGATAACAATATACTGTACAAATATATTCGGGGACAATACAAGGAGCTTTCAAAAGAACTATTCATCCCACGGGCAGAACAAAGGACACTGGGTCATCCTTTGAGGTTGGAGGAAAGGAGATTTCACCAGCAACAAAGGAAAGGGTTCTTCACAGTAAGGGCAGTTACAGTGTGCGATTCATTACCCATGGAGACTATGATGGCAGATACAATAGATTTGTTAAAAAAAAAAATAGGTTGGACATCTATTTAGAAAGGAACGGTATACAGGGATATACCAAATAAGTAAACATGGGAAGGATGTTGATACAGGGATTAATCCGATTACCAATATTTGGAGTCGGGAAGGAATTTATTTTCCCCCCTTATGAGATATCATTGGATGATATGACTCTGGGGTTTTTTGTTTGCCTTCCACTGGCTCAATATACTGCAAGGACGGATATAGGATAAAGTATCTGTCGTCTACATTTAGCATAGGTTGAACTTGCTGGGCGAATGTCTTTTGTCAACCTCATCTACTATGCAACTATGTAACCTATACGAATGAGTCATCACAAACCCATGGTGCTTGCTTCCAGACTCCTGGGATTAAAACATGGACCCCTTTCATTTTTCATCATATTTTATATATTTCTCACTCAATCCCCATAACAATGTGCACAATTGTAGGTCTGTTATGTAGAATAACATTATATAAAGCACAATGTAGACAATTAACCGATGTTCACTAAATTGAGGTCAATGTATTCTGTCCAGAAGTCCCAGATACACTGCGGTAAATTCATGTTCAACGAGAAATAGTTTTTCCTTCGTAGCTCGTAAATGTGGGAAAACTGTTGTAATCTGAACACTAAAATTACTATAAAATTTGAGTTCAAAATGTCCTCCTGCTGAAAAGCGCGCCCGAAGACGAGAACGCTGCAGTCTGATTGCATCATCGATAACGCGCTGCTCCCGCTCCTGAACGATATATTGTTTTATGAATTCGTTTTTTCAGCCCTCCTAGCTCCGCCCATTATCGGGGGATATTTTATGTCAGTGTTTTGGACCCCAATTCTTGCTCTGTCTCACCCTCTTTATAACGCGCTTATCTTCTGCGCTACACCATGTTGTAACTGTGCACGTGATGAGGTCATCACGCCGTCAACCAATGCCAAAGAATATTTATTAGATTATCAAATAATTCTTAAGTGTAATAATCTCCAGTGACAGACCTATAATGGCTCAAATTGTCATGAAGATGGAGTGATTTTACTGCAAAATATGGCGAAAAATAAAAGGGGTCCTGTTTTTTCTGATGTGTGTGTGTGTGTGTATGTGTATGTATATATATATATATATATATATATATATATATATATATATATATATATATATATATACATACATACATACATACATACATACATACATACATACATACACATACACACACACATCAGAAAAAACAGGACCCCTTTTATTTTTCGTATATATTATTTTAATACATATTATTTTATATATATATATATATACAGTGCTCGACAAACCCACTCGCCAGCTGCGATCGGATATTGGCTCGTGGCCAGTAACTTTTCCACTACTCTGCAAAATAAAATCCCCTGCTCGAAAAAAAAAAAAAATCCCCTGCTCGAAAAAAAAAAAAATCCCTTTAGCTGATAGCTGATTGGCTGTGAGCGGGATGGAGTTGCCAGGACTTCAAACCACCCTTCCTTCTCTTCACGGGTAAGTAATGATGGGGGGGAGGGGGTGTGCGCGTGTGTCTGCTGCTGCTGCTCCTCCTTACCGTCCCCCCCCCCCCCCCTCCGGCACTCTCCCGCTGTCTGCACGGGTCGGGAGATACCGCCCGCCCCCCTACGGCACTCTCCCGCTGTGCGCGCGGGTCTGGAGATACACCCCCCCCCCCTCTGGCACTCTCCCCCCTCTGGCACTCTCCCGCTGTGCGCGCGGGTCTGGAGATACACCCCCCCCACCCCTCTGGCACTCTCCCCCCTCTGGCACTCTCCCCCCTCTGGCACTCTCCCCCCTCCGGCACTCTCCCGCTGTCCGCACGGGTCGGGAGATACCGCCCCCCCCCTCCGGCACTCTCCCGCTGTGCGCGCGGGTCTGGAGATGCACTCTCCCCCCTCTGGCACTTTCCCCCCTCTGGCACTCTCCCGCTGTGCGCGCGGGTCTGGAGATACACCCCCCCCCCCTCTGGCACTCTCCCCCCTCTGGCACTCTCCCCCCTCTGGCACTCTCCCGCTGTGCGCGCGGGTCTGGAGATACACCCCCCCCCTCTCTGGCGCTCTCCCCCCTCTGGCGCTCTACCGCTGTGCGCGCGGGTTGGGAGATACCGCCCCCCCCCCCCCTCCGATGCTCTCCCACTGTCCGCGCGGGTCTGGAGATACCGCCCCCCCTCCGGTGCTCTCCCGCTGTCCGCGCGGGTCTGGAGATACCGCCCCCCCCTCCGGTGCTCTCCCGCTGTCCGCGCGGGTCTGGAGATACCGCCCCCCCTCCGGTGCTCTCCGGCTGTCCGCGCGGGTCTGGAGATAGTAGCCGGGTGTTTCTCCCCCTCCCTCTCTCCCCTCCAGCGCTCCTGAGATACTGTGAGGTACTGAGAGAGTGTGTGTATGTGTATGGGGGAAAGAGACTCTGTGTGTGTGTGTGTGTGTGTGTGTGTGTGTGTATGTGTATGGGGAAAAGAGACTCTGTGTGTGTGTGTGTATGTGTATGGGGAAAAGAGACTGTGTGTGTGTGTGTGTGTGTGTGTGTGTGTGTGTGTGTGTGTGTGTGTGAACATGTGTGTGCAGGACACCAGAGGTAACCCCTCCAGTCAGTCACCCCACACCCAGTCACCCCACCCAGTCACCCAGTCAGTAATCCCACACAGTCACCCAGTCAGTAATCCCACACAGTCACCCAGTCAGTAATCCCACCCCCCCACAGTCACCCAGTCAGTAATCCCACCAGTCACACAGTCAGTAATCCCACCCCCCACCAGTCACACAGTCAGTCATCCCACCCCTCACCCAGTCACCCAGTCACCCAGTCAGTAATCTCACCCAGTCAGTAATCCCACCCAGTCAGTAATCCCACCCAGTCAGTAATCCCACCCAGTCAGTAATCCCACCCAGTCAGTAATCTCACCCAGTCAGTAATCTCACCCAGTCAGTAATCCCACCCAGTCAGTAATCCCACCCAGTCAGTAATCCCACCCAGTCACCCAGTCAGTAATCTCACCCAGTCAGTAATCCCACCCAGTTACCCAGTCAGTAACCTCACCCAGTCAGTAATCACACCCAGTCAGTAATCACACCCAGTCACCCAGTCAGTAATCTCACCCAGTCAGTAATCCCACCCAGTCAGTAATCTCACCCAGTCAGTAATCTCACCCAGTCAGTAATCCCACCCAGTCAGTAATCTCACCAGTCAGTAATCCCACCCAGTCACCCAGTCAGTAATCTCACCCAGTCAGTAATCCCACCCAGTTACCCAGTCAGTAATCTCACCCAGTCAGTAATCCCACCCAGTCACCCAGTCAGTAATCTCACCCAGTCAGTAATCACACCCAGTCACCCAGTCAGTAATCTCACCCAGTCAGTAATCCCACCCAGTCACCCAGTCAGTAATCCCACCCAGTTACCCAGTCAGTAACCTCACCCAGTCAGTAATCACACCCAGTCAGTAATCACACCCAGTCACCCAGTCAGTAATCTCACCCAGTCAGTAATCCCACCCAGTCACCCAGTCAGTAATCTCACCCAGTCAGTAATCCCACCCAGTCAGTAATCCCACCCAGTCACCCAGTCAGTAATCCCACCCAGTTACCCAGTCAGTAACCTCACCCAGTCAGTAATGACACCCAGTCAGTAATCACACCCAGTCACCCAGTCAGTAATCTCACCCAGTCAGTAATCCCACCCAGTCAGTAATCTCACCCAGTCAGTAATCCCACCCAGTCACCCAGTCAGTAATCTCACCCAGTCAGTAATCCCACCCAGTTACCCAGTCAGTAATCTCACCCAGTCAGTAATCCCACCCAGTCACCCAGTCAGTAATCTCACCCAGTCAGTAATCTCACCAGTCAGTAATCCCACCCAGTCACCCAGTCAGTAATCTCACCCAGTCAGTAATCCCACCCAGTTACCCAGTCAGTAATCTCACCCAGTCAGTAATCACACCCAGTCAGTAATCCCACCCAGTCACCCAGTCAGTAATCTCACCCAGTCAGTAATCCCACCCAGTCACCCAGTCAGTAATCTCACCCAGTCAGTAATCCCACCCAGTCACCCAGTCAGTAATCCCACCCAGTTACCCAGTCAGTAACCTCACCCAGTCAGTAATCACACCCAGTCAGTAATCACACCCAGTCACCCAGTCAGTAATCTCACCCAGTCAGTAATCCCACCCAGTCACCCAGTCAGTAATCTCACCCAGTCAGTAATCCCACCCAGTCACCCAGTCAGTAATCCCACCCAGTTACCCAGTCAGTAACCTCACCCAGTCAGTAATCACACCCAGTCAGTAATCACACCCAGTCACCCAGTCAGTAATCTCACCCAGTCAGTAATCCCACCCAGTCACCCAGTCAGTAATCTCACCCAGTCAGTAATCCCACCCAGTCACCCAGTCAGTAATCTCACCCAGTCAGTAATCCCACCCAGTTACCCAGTCAGTAATCTCACCCAGTCAGTAATCCCACCCAGTCACCCAGTCAGTAATCTCACCCAGTCAGTAATCTCACCCAGTCACCCAGTCAGTAATTCCACCCCCACCCCGTCACCCAGTCAGTAATTCCACCCCCACCCAGTCACCCAGTCAGTAATTCCACCCAGTCACCCAGTCAGTAATTCCACCCAGTTACCCAGTCAGTAACCTCAACCTCACACATATAACATTGCGGGTATGAGGGTACCTGGACATTGAGGGACTGCGGATCAGGTAAGATCCCAGGCGGGATTGCTGCTTTAGATATTGTGAAGAGGGGGCGTCCAGCCACTGGTGAATGGGTGCAGGAAAATAGTCACACACACACACACACACACACACACACACACACACACACACACACACACACACACACACACACACACACACACACACACACACACACACACACACACACACACACACACACACACACACACACACACGTAACAAGGAATAATTGTAGTAACGTATAAATGTAATACAATAAATAAACTTATGTCAAAAAAGAATGTTTTACTAGGAATTAACTTTAAAAAAATTTAAGTGGGGCTGGGGACGGAGCTAGGGGAGGGGCTGGGGGTGGAGCTAGGGGAGGGGCTGGGGGCGGGGCTAGGTGGCGAGTAGATTTTTTGGTTTGGCGAGTAGATTTTTGGGTAATTTGTCAAGCACTGTATATATATATATATATATATATACTTAGTTTAAAAAAAAGTGACAAAAACCCTCCACAGCAAAGCATATAGCAAATGTAAATACAACTGTATGCTCATTTGCATGCCTTAGGCAGGTCTGCAACCCCGCCTTTCATCATTATCACCCAGCACACAGCACTTCCACTGCAGCAAGGGATTCTGGGAAATGACATGCAAATGAGCACACAGTGCCACATTTTGCTTCAAAACAATTTTAAACATGGTTCCCTATAGGCTTAAGCTTGCTGCATGGTCACAGCTTTAAGCACACACAGCCAGGGTTAAGATGCATAGCCAGTAAACCCACCCATAGACGGCTGTTTCGACCTTCATGGGTCTCATCAGTGTGGGGTTGGTTGCATAGCCAGTGTATTTTATATATATATATATATATATATATATATATATATATATATATATATATATATATATATATATATATATATACAGTGCTTGACACAGCGGGAGAGTGCCAGAGGGGGGAGAGTGCCAGAGGGGGGGGGGGGTGTATCTCCAGACCCGCGCGCACAGTGGGAGAGTGCCGTAGGGGGGGGGGGCGGTATCTCCCGACCCGTGCGGACAGCGGGAGAGTGCCGGAGGGGGGGGGGGGGGGGGGGATGGTAAGGAGGAGCAGCAGCAGCAGACACACGCGCACACACCCTCCCCCCCATCATTACTTACCCGTGAAGAGAAGGAAGGGTGGTTTGAAGTCCTGGCAACTCCATCCCGCTCACAGCCAATCAGCTATCAGCTAAAGGGATTTTTTTTTTTTTCGAGCAGGGGATTTTTTTTTTTTTTCGAGCAGGGGATTTTATTTTGCAGAGTAGTGGAAAAGTTACTGGCCACGAGCCAATATCCGATCGCAGCTGGCGAGTTGGCGACCGGGTTTGTCGAGCACTGTATATATACATATATATACATATATATACATATATATATATATAGTTTCCTGAACCCCTTAACCAGTGTCTGGACGTCCCCGCTTCACAATATCTAAAGCAGCAATCCCACCTGGGATCTTACCTGATCCGCAGTCCCTCAATGTCCAGATACCTTCATTCCCACAATGTTATACATTGGAGGGGAGGTGTTCCTTACCTGTCTTCTGGGTTAGGGGGGGGTTCCGATGGTTCCTGTGTGAAGCTTGAGTCAGATCTGGAAGAAAGCAGTATAAGTTATTTTGGTGTAGTATAGGGCAGTTGAGATATACAGGGTAAATAAGATATCCAGATCCAGAGTGTGAGAGTGTGGGTGAGAGACAGAGAGTGTGGGTGAGAGACAGAGAGTGTGGGTGAGAGACAGAGAGAGTGGGTGAGAGACAGAGAGAGTGTGGGTGAGAGACAGACAGAGAGGGGAGAGAGATAGACAGAGAGGGGAGACAGACAGACAGAGAGGAGAGAGACACACACACACACACTCCCATATACACACACACTCCCATATACACACACACTCCCATATACACACACACACACACACACTCCCATATACACACACTCCCATATACACACACACACCCACACACACACACACACCCATATACACACACACACCCATACACACACACACACACACTCCCATATACACACACACACACACACACACACACACACACACACACTCCCATATACACACACACACACACACACACACACACACTCCCATATACACGCACACACACCCATATACACACACACACTCCCATATACACACACACACACACACACACACACTCCCATATACACACACACACACACACACTCCCATATACACACACACACGCTCCCATATACACACACACTCATATACACACACACACTCCCATATGTACACACACACTCCCATATACACACACACACACTCCCATATACACACACACTCCCATACACACACACACACACACACACTCCCATATACACACACACACTCCCATATACACACACACACCCACACACACACACACACACACACACCCATATACACACACACACACCCATACACACACACACACACACACATACTCCCATATACACACACACTCCCATATACACACACACACACACACACACACTCCCATATACACGCACACACACCCATATACACACACACACACACACTCCCATATACACACACACACTCCCATATACACACACACACACACACACACACACACACACACACTCCCATATACACACACACACACACACTCCCATATACACACACACACGCTCCCATATACACACACACTCATATACACACACACACACACCCATATACACACACACACTCCCATATATATACACACACACACTCCCATATACACACACACACTCCCATATACACACACACACTCCCATATACACACACACACTCCCATATACACACACACTCCCATACACACACACACACACACACACACACACACTCCCATATACACACACACTCATATACACACACACTCCCATATACACACACACACTCCCATATACACACACACACTCCCATATACACACACACACTCCCATATACACACACACTCCCATATACACACACTCACTCCCATATACACACACTCACTTCCATATACACACACACTCACTTCCATATACACACACAGTCACTCCCATACACACACACACACACTCCCATATACACACACACTCACTCCCATATACACACACACACACTCCCATATACACACACACACTCACTCCCATATACACACTCCCATACACACACACACACCCATATACACACCCATATACACACACACCCATATACACACACACACACACACATACATTCCCATATACACACACACATACATTCCCATATACACACACACACACATTCTCTCCCATATATATGTACACACACACACACACTCTCTCTCTCACTCTACACACGGGGGGGGGTCGGAAGAGAGGAAAACCCGCGACCAGCACCACCACGCTACCCCCCATCCCCTGCGGGGGCATGAAGCTATTGGGCGGGCCAGCCGGCACTCCTCCCCCCCCCCTCCCCCATACCTCACTCGGCGTAGTGGAAGCTTTGGGGAGGCAGGGTGGGTTGGAGGCACGTGGCAAGGTGTTCCCCAGCGGGCGCCCCAGGGGACAGTCAGCCCCGCCATGGCCGCCACTGCCCTGCTCCCCTCGCCGGCATGTCCCGCAGTGCCAAGCCAAGCAGCTTTGCAGGCTGCTTCTTCCCCCCAGCCCGTGGCGGCATGAAGCTCGTGGGGGGGGCAGGCCGACATCTCCCCCCTCACCTCATGCGGCGGCTGCGCCGTCATGAAGCTAGCTGGCGGGCATATTTTACGTTTTTGGGAGACGGGTGGGAGGGAGGCACGTGGCGAGGGCCCCCCGCGTACGCAAACCGGGCTGCAGCAGTGGGGACCTCCCGCCCCGGGCAGCGATCGGCTCATATAGAGCCTGGCCGCGCGCCCACAAAGCTTGGGAGCGCGCGCCAATCAGCTGTCAGGTAGGGGAGTTTTTTTTTGTTTTTTTTAGCGCGAGCAGGGAAAATTTCAGCGCGAAATTTAAAAAAACACTTGTGCTGCTTGGGCCAATATTTACTCGCCCGGAGGTTAAATCCACTCGCCCCGGGCGTGTAAATGTATAGCATTGTCGAACACTGTATATATATATATATATATATATATATATATATATATATATATACATATATATATATATATATATATATATATATACATATACATACACACACACACACACGGTTAAACATGCTACGGCTAAGTATTAAAATAGTGAATTAAAGGCAATGGCAAGCTTAATAGGATAAGTATAGGACAAGTATGAATGTGTTTAAATAATTTATTAGAGGTCTATGGTTTCCAAATTAGTATTTGTACAATGCTTAACTAATCTTCTGGTGTTAAGACTGCCGTTCAATCCTCATATACTGGTAAATAGACGTTTTTTCTTTTGCTCTTTGTTAGCAAATTAATTATAAAGTTATCATTAGCCAAATATACAGGTAGATTATAAATACAATTCATCAAAAAAAGGAAACATTGATTTTTCACAAGATACAAATAAATTGCATTGTTACATTCATCTTTATTTGGAAAACGACATAACTTATACAATGTTTTAAAACAAATCTTCATTAACGTGCCCACTAAGTGGGATTACTCCTTTTAAACTTTACAGTGCCGGATTGACGTACCTGGAACGCCAGGCGCCCTTACAACGTTCTAGGTGTGTCATGGGCAATCTAGGGGGGATCCGGCTGACCGTTCCAATGTAGCGGCCATCTTGATCACGTGATGTGGTAGTACCAGGGGCCTGGTGGATCTCTGGTACTACCGGACCCTGGCATTGTAATGCTTAATGGATGTCCCCCCTCCCCTTGGCTGCTTAACGATGTTGAATCCATCTTGTCTCGTTACAGATGACTCGAAAGCAGCTACTCCACCGCTTTGGATTCCTGTTCTCACCAGGCCCAGCGAGGTCACCGTCACTGACATCACCACAAACTCCCTCACGGTGACTTTCCGTGAGGCCCAGTCGGCGGAAGGATTTTTCCGAGACCGTGGCGGCGACGACTGCTAGTTAGGTGCCCACTTCGCCACCGTCCGTATCTTTCTATTTTATTCCTCTTCTCACCCCCTTCCGAAAAATGAGTTTTAAAAGCAGGGAAGAAGCACAAAGACGAGGGGGACAATGTAAAGGAAATATGAACCCCTTCCCTCTCGGAATGGCCTGCGTAGGAGTGCAGAGCCTTGCGCCTGTTTTAGGAAAAGTGGGAACTTTCCCAGGGTACTTCAGGGCTGACTCCGCAAAAAAAAAAAAGGTGTTGACTCGCTCAGAGCAGCATCCTGTATTAATAATTCTGAAGGGGTCCAGTCCACGTCCCCGAGAAGTTCTAGCAAAAGAGGCCTATATAATGATTTATCGCATTAGGCGGTAACCACAAAAAGATGGGGTTATTTAGGCTAAAATCACAGTTTATTCAGGTTCTCCAACAGTCACACCGTGTAATCACCTTTAGATGCTAGTTTCTCTGCCCCCCATGTTTTACACTTTATCTAATCGCTTCCCCAAGGGTTTCGGGTCAAAGTTTTCAAAGTGGCAGCAGATAATAGCTTTTGTTCTTGAAGGCAGTCTATAAATTGTGTGTGTGTGTGAGAGAATATGTGTATGTATGTGATATATATATATATATATATATATATATATATATATATATATATATATATATATATATATATAATCTTCTTCAGCCCTTGTCTCCCCACAGCTGGATGAAGTCTCCCTAATGATCTTCCACAATTTTTTCTGTTTTTGTTTCTAATGTTTTCCGTGCTGGAACTGCCAGAAATTGCAATGTGATTGCTGCTGTGGCACATGGCATTATGAGTCTCCCGTACTCACACTGTATGCTATACTAATGACGGGTATATTTGCACTCCTACCACATCCTGTACTAATTGCAGATATCTTAGCTGTGCACACACAGCACCCTGTACTAACCACACTTGCAGGTATATTTGCACTCATACAGCACCCTGTACTAATTGCAGATATCCTAGCTGTGCACACACAGCGCCCTGTACTAACCACACTTGCAGGTATATTTGCACTCATACAGCACCCTGTACTAATTGCAGATATCTTAGCTGTGCACACACAGCACACTGTACTAACCACACTTGCAGGTATATTTGCACTCATACAGCACCCTGTACTAATTGCAGATATCTTAGCTGTGCACACACAGCACCCTGTACTAACCACACTTGCAGGTATATTTGCACTCATACAGCACCCTGTACTAATTGCAGATATCTTAGCTGTGCACACACAGCACCCTGTACTAACCACACTTGCAGGTATATTTGCACTCATACAGCACCCTGTACTAATTGCAGATATCTTAGCTGTGCACACACAGCACCCTGTACTAACTACACTTGCAGGTATATTTGCACTCATACAGCACCCTGTACTAATTGCAGATATCTTAGCTGTGCACACACAGCACCCTGTACTAACCACACTTGCAGGTATATTTGCACTCATACAGCACCCTGTACTAATTGCAGATATCCTAGCTGTGCACACACAGCGCCCTGTACTAACCACACTTGCAGGTATATTTGCACTCATACAGCACCCTGTACTAATTGCAGATAGCTTAGCTGTGCACACACAGCACCCTGTACTAACCACACTTGCAGGTATATTTGCACTCATACAGCACCCTGTACTAATTGCAGATATCTTAGCTGTGCACACACAACACCCTGTACTAACCACACTTGCAGGTATATTTGCACTCATACAGCACCCTGTACTAATTGCAGATATCTTAGCTGTGCACACACAGCACCCTGTACTAACCACACTTGCAGGTATATTTGCACTCATACAGCACCCTGTACTAATTGCAGATATCTTAGCTGTGCACACACAGCACCCTGTACTAACCACACTTGCAGGTATATTTGCACTCATACAGCACCCTGTACTAATTGCAGATATCTTAGCTGTTCACACACAGCACCCTGTACTAACCACACTTGCAGGTATATTTGCACTCATACAGCACCCTGTACTAATTGCAGATATCTTAGCTGTGCACACACAGCACCCTGTACTAACCACACTTGCAGGTATATTTGCACTCATACAGCACCCTGTACTAATTGCAGATATCTTAGCTGTGCACACACAGCACCCTGTACTAACCACACTTGCAGGTATATTTGCACTCATACAGCACCCTGTACTAATTGCAGATATCTTAGCTGTGCACACACAGCACCCTGTACTAACCACACTTGCAGGTATATTTGCACTCATACAGCACCCTGTACTAATTGCAGATATCTTAGCTGTGCACACACAGTACCATGTACTAACCACACTTGCAGGTATATTTGCACTCATACAGCACCCTGTACTAATTGCAGATATCTTAGCTGTGCACACACAGCACCCTGTACTAACCACACTTGCAGGTATATTTGCACTCATACAGCACCCTGTACTAGTTGCAGATATCTTAGCTGTGCACACACCACCCTGTACTAATCACACTTGCAGGTATATTTGCACTCATACAGCACCCTGTACTAATTGCAGATATCTTAGCTGTGCACACACAGTACCATGTACTAACCACACTTGCAGGTATATTTGCACTCATACAGCACCCTGTACTAATTGCAGATATCTTAGCTGTGCACACACAGCACCCTGTACTAACCACACTTGCAGGTATATTTGCATTCATACAGCACCCTGTACTAGTTGCAGATATCTTAGCTGTGCACACACCACCCTGTACTAATCACACTTGCAGGTATATTTGCACGCACACAGCACCCTGTACTAATTGCAGATATCTTATCTGTGCACACACAGCACCCTGTACTAACCACACTTGCAGGTATATTTGCACGCACACAGCACCCTGTACTAATTGCAGGTCTTATCGTCACACTCCCTTCGCATGCTGTGCTGACTTCCTGCTTTCCAAGTCGTACCTTTTATACTAGTACGGTATTGTACACGAATCGCTTTTATCCCAGCGTGCTTTAACTGTTCCCTGTACTAATGACAGGACCGCCTGCACTGGCACCGCATCCTATAATAATCCCAGTTGTACACCTCGCTGGCACCACGTTCCGAGCCGTCATGCCCCCCCCGGGATGCATATGCTGTGCTCACACTTGGACTGCTCTGCATCTCTGTCTCTCTTCAAAACGTGTCTATGTATAGTGTGAATTCAGTCGCGGAGTTAGTCTGAGGGAAACCACAAGAACAGCGCTAATTCACTAACGATTCACAATACGCACACAGCTTTCGGAGGGACGGAGACAACAGGAAGCGAAAATCCACCAGTGTTTGCGACTGTAAGAATATTTCGCCTCTTTCTGCCCCTCCTTGCTGACCCTACATTTTCCTCAGCTGCAGTAACGCCACAGTCCCCCATTTTGATCCGGAAAGGGACAATTAGCCGTGGCCCTTCCCCCCCTGAGATAGGGTTAGGGGTTCAGGGAATGATTAGGGCAGTGATTCCCAACCAGGGTTCCGGGAAACCGTGGGGCTCCTTGAAGCAGTCTCAGGGGTTCCTCCTACGGACCACAGACGCCCCCATGGGGGTGGGGTTTTTTGGTATGTATTTTGTAGGGTGGATTGAGAGAGAGTGGGGTAATTGATGGAAGGTAGGGGCGAATGAGAGAAGAGAGGGGGACAGGAGGGAGTGAGGAAAAGAGGGAGTAAGAGTGAGACGCAAGGGATAAATACATGCGAGGCGGAGGGGGGAGAGTGAGTGAGACGGAGGGGAGAGAAATACATGGGTAGAGGGTGGGAAATAGAGGTGGCTCGTGAGGTGTGAAATGTTGTGACTGACCCCTGTCGAGCCTAATATGTGTCAGCCAGATAGGGGTTCCCCAAGATTTTTCGAAATACTTCAAGGGTTCCTCCAAACAACAAAGGTTGTGAATCACTGGATATGGGGTTGGGATTTTTAAGTTTACCTGTGGCGCCGAACTAGCGTTCATAATGGCCACCGCGAATTGTCCTGGGTGCCATTTAATCCCTGAATCACTGGATTCTCATATTAAAACACCTGGGCCCAGATTCACAAAACGGTGCTACGTGTTAGCACACCTTTACTTATTCACACGGATGGGAGTAAAGGCGTGCAAAGGCTTAGCACCCTTTCTGTGGGTCTGCGTTTTTATAATGATATTTTTGGGAGGAAAAGCATGGTTATACTCTGTACTGCTTTATTATGATTGTCTATCATCTTTCACTTGTATGGCGCCAACGTATTCCGCAGCGCAGTATGATGCGATGAAGGGAGGACAATAACATTGTATGGCAAACGAGTACGTATGTGTTGAGACAAACTGAGACTAGGGAAGAGGTCCCCTGCCCCAAGGAGCTAACAATCTAAAAGGATGGAATGTGGTCAGATAATTCTCGGGGTGAGCGGTACAGTTCACGTTTGGTTGAACCCCTTTGTTAAGATATTAACGCAGAGGTTGTGCGCAAAGGCTCCGTTCTTGCAGTCGGAACCAAAATATGCAATATGTCAGGGAGTGGCCAACTCCAGCCCTCAAGGGCAACCAACAGGACAGGTTTTCAGGATATCCCACCGTCAAGCACAAGTAGTGCAGTCGTTGACTGAGCCACTGATTGAGAAACCTGTGCTGAAGCAGGGATATCCTGAAAACCTGACCAGTTGGGGGCCCTTGATGACTGACTGCAGTTGGCCACTCCTGGTATAGGTGAACACAGGGTACAAATGCAAGAATGCTACAGAGAGAATTCAGATGGATGTCTGATACGCACTTTATAATGCACTAGGGTATGGGAATTATATGAGCAACTTAATTATTATTTATGAATGTATTGATAAAACACTGTTTTTGTAGAGGAACACCACTTTGCGTGATGCATAGAAATAAGGGCATGTCTTAAAGGTGCAATCTTCTCTGCTCTTAACTTTATATTTGTTCTTTTACATGCTGTAGCTTTTGAAAGGATAACTGCAGCCTCCACCAAAACTTCCTTGGACTTTTCTAAGCCAGATAAATCCCCTCTGAAATCTTCCAGGGATAGAACAAGATGGCAGAGAAAATCCGATGTAGCTTTTTCTTAATTATTATTCCAGTCTGATGGTGTCACTGCCTTCACTTGGAAGGGAGAGCCAATCGGCAGTGAGGATGGGCCGAGTAGAGGATTCTGGGAGAGGAAGTAGGAACAAGAGTCTCTCCTTCCCAGATAGTAACTTGTAACTGATGGCTCTTTCTTGGGTTTAGCTGCAAGGTTGATTTTGGGCTGCGATTGCACCTTTAAAATGATCTAAGACCCCCGTCTCACGTGGCAAGATCTATGACATATTTAACAGGGAAAGCATTGAGACATTGTATTACCAGGGCTGCTATTCTTTTTGTTTTTTTTCCGTTTGGTTTTTAAATGTGTTAAACCGTTTTTCAGATGTATTCCTAAAAGCCCAACTCATGGGAGGACTTAGCGGCCTAAATTCACTCAAAGTCGATATTGCGATATTTCCCCAATTGACGCTGTATTCACACAAATGTTAACGTTTCAGCGCTACTGCATAATGTAACGCGGTGGGCTAAATTGAGCGCCAGTTTCACTAATAAGCAGGCAAATAAGTAGGCGTCGCCTAATTACGTATGCAAGGGCGATAAATTGAACGACGGAATTGCAAACGAGTAATTAAAGCCAAATGACTTATTCACATGCTGTTCACTACACTCTGATACCTGAAGATATTGGGCCACTGCCACATAACAGCGCCCCTGCTTATCCACCGACCCCAGGCCGGTGTTAGGCCTGTAATGGCCAATATATACATAGGCGAGATCAGTCAAGCCAACCTAGGGTAGGTGATAAAAATGCATAATAACATGTTGGTATATTATTAACCGCTTAGTAGGCCAAGTGGCCAGATAGTCGCCGTCAACCCAGCTGCCTACTAAAGGCTTGGCTGTCAGGCTTTCTCTATTTTATTGGCAGGCATCAAAGGGGTTAAATAACCTTCTGCCATAGGCTTTTGTAGGAAATCCTATTGCCTAACCCTGGGATTTCCAACCTTTTTTTGGTTATGTAACCCTAAGTGCAATTCTGAGGAAACCCCAACCTTCTCTAATAGCGCGTCTGAGATCAAATTCATTGTAAGGAACCCCAACCCTCTCTAATAGCGCGTCTGAGATCAGATGCATTGTAAGGAACCCCAACCCTCTCTAATAGCGCGTCTGAGATCAGATGCATTGTGAGGAACCCCAACCCTCTCTAATAGCGCGTCTGAGATCAGATGCATTGTAAGGATCCCCAACCCTCTCTAATAGCGCGTCTGAGATCAGATGCATTGTAAGGAACCCCAACCCTCTCTAATAGCGCGCCTGAGACTAAATGCATTGAAAATGTTACTTTATTTGATACAATTTTCAAATGACCAGAAAATTACAGGGAACCCTTTAGGGATGCCCGGGGAAACCAAGGGTTTCTAGGAACCCTGGTTGAAAAACACTGACCTAACCTTATGATGAAAAATGTGATCCCTAACCCCTCCACAGTTCAGTCG
This sequence comes from Ascaphus truei, assembly GCF_040206685.1. Taxonomy (NCBI): domain Eukaryota; kingdom Metazoa; phylum Chordata; class Amphibia; order Anura; family Ascaphidae; genus Ascaphus; species Ascaphus truei. The sequence continues at coordinate 5,146,019 of NC_134499.1, forward strand.
TTGGCTGATTCCTGCGCGTTACCACATATTCATATCGCCATGATGACTTCCCCGTGACTATGGCGGTAGAAATTATCAGTAAAATCCCATTTCTTTTATAGCGCCAACATGTGATGCAGCGATATCGGCGTTGAGTGAATCTAGCCCTGTGGGCCACAAAATACAATACAAACCGCTTTCTTTAGGGGCTTAGAGATTGGATTTAGGTAATGTAGGAACAGCCGAGCTATACAGTAAAGCATTAGAAAATGTCAAGGGGGGGGTTGGCATATTTAAGAGGTCCCGCAGAATGCAAGTGTACCTGAGGGAAGTATGTGATTAGGATGAAAATGGACAGGGGATTTTGTAAAATACAACTATTGTCACCATCTTAATGGGATTGAGGCTTTAAAGAAACTCACTAAACCGCGTTGCTGCAGAGAGCCTGTAATGCATCCACTACCTTATTCTGCAATCATTTCAAGAACCTTCCGCAAAGTAGTGGGGACTTTTTGGATTGTGAAGCAGGGTGTCAATGGTACAGGGTTTATATTTGAGAATTAAACGGCCAATAATCAAAATATAACAGTGCATCGGCCATTGTAATATCCTGCAACATTAAATAGCTGCTAAACTGGGGGGGGGGGGGGGGGCGGGGGGAGAGGAGGGATTTCCAGTGGCAAACCCAAGGAAGTCTTTGGAAGTCCTCCAGATTTTAGGAAAGGTAATAACAAAACAAAATGAAATAATAACGTTGTTGATGAGGTGTTTTATACCTGTTTGTAAAACAAAAATCCTGGCAGCAGCTTTGCTAATAACCTTACGCTGGGAGAGTGAGGGGTGTCGCCATGTTTTACACCTAGACATGCTCCTTGCTTGCGGCTCCGTGTCCTACCAGAGGCCTAGCTCTGCCTCTGACTTGCTGCATGGGTATAGGCCAGGGGTGACCAACTCCAGTTCTCAAGGGCCACCAACAGGTCAGGTTTTCAGGATATCCCTGCTTCAGCACAGGTTGAGACACCAGTGCTGAAGCACGGATAGCCAGAAAAACCTGGCCTGTTGGCGGCCCTTGAGGACTGGAGTCGGCCACCCCTGGTAAAGGGGAAACAAAAGGGCCAGATCACAGCGTGGGGGAACCTCCTAATGCCCCCTCACAGCGCCCCCCTCCCCCTGCCACTCCTCTATCCCATACTTCCTGCGGCTGCTGAAAGCGGCTCCCCCATTCTCGCATCTATCATCCTTTTTGAAGGTGCCATATATTGAGGGTGAGGCCGCATGATTGCACCCGTTATGTACAAATATATACACTGCCAGCGTCGGGATATATAGTCCGAAGTGGCCGATTTCTAGCCAAAAATTCCAGTTGACTTCAATAGGGATTTTCGGCCGAAAAATCGACCCGAACCCGGGATTTGGACTTGACCCCGCGGTCTCCTTTGGCCATTACTGTGCCCTCCGTGAGTTGGTCCGCTCACATTGTTTTCTGTATAGGGCTTCCATACGGCGCCTGTTATCGGGACGGTGCATCCCTCCGGTCTATCAAATTCTGTTGCTTTTCGGAAGATTAAAGGTGTTATTTATTACACGGCGATAACATTAGGTGAGCGAGAAACCTCGAATACTCCTCAAAAAAAAAAAGGTTCGGACAATTACAAAATTGTCGTTAGACGTAATTGAATTCTCATTTGGTAAAAAGACTATGTAGAGAGGAGGAGGGAGTACGGGGGGGGTGGGAGGGGGAGGAGGGAGTACGGGGGTGGGAGGGGGAGGAGGGAGTACGGGGGGTGGGAGGGGGAGGAGGGAGTACGGGGGGTGGGAGGGGGAGGATGGGGGAGTTTTTTTTTCTTAATTTAATTTTTTTTATATATACTGTATGGAAAACAAATACACAAATATTGCGCTCCTCCCAAATTGGCTTTCAATTTATTAGTGAGATTCAGGGGGGGTGGGGGGTGGGGTTATAAACTGAAGAAAAAGAACACACTGTACATGTCCAGAGTTATTCCGCGTAAAAGAGAGATGTTTTTAAAAAATTTAAATAAATACAACCTATATTATTTATTGCATCTATTACGCAGCAGTTCATGGACATGGGGGGAGAGATCGTCTGACCAGTTGAACGTGTTGCACTGTATAATGATGCCAAGTATCTTCATACACTTCCAAATGTCATGTTCCTGGTTCTTTTAACAGAGAGTATCATTGAATGGTACCAGTTTAAAGAGCACGCTGTGATTAAACTTCTGGCATCATAGTCTGCGGTGTGTGGATCTGCTCAGTATTGCCGTATGCAGTACAGTTTACAGTGTATTTTTAGGGGTATCGGACAAAAAACTGTGGCTGCAGTCCCTTCGATACCAGAAAAAACGTAAAAACTGACAAATTCCGTGAGGTGTCCCCGTATTTCACAATAAGAACTGTTATTTTAAGCATTCTTTAGCGACGCCACCTAGTGGCCAAACCTTTCTTGCGACCTGACGGCTAAGCCAATTAGGCAACAAGTTTCTAGGCTTCTGGTTTTTCAACGCTGTCCTAACAAAAAAAATACACAACTGATCTTTACCACTGACCAGTGACTGGACAGACCTGGAAAATGCATGAGAATGGCATTCACATGTGTAGAGTGCTGCAAGGTTTTTCCCTGTGCGGTGTTGTGCAGATGTATGAAGACATTTTGCAAGAACGCCAAACATTTGGGGAGAATTGCCGGTAACATTCGCAAAGTCGAGAAACCTTCCTCCTGTATTTAAAAAAAAAATAAAAAAATTTAGTTGAGAAAATCTCGACGTGTAGCAAAAATCTCCAAATTTGCTAAAGTCGCCCCCAAAAAACGTGAGGGTGAAACGCGATTGTTGAGGAATGCACGAACGTTGACCAAGTTAAAGATGTCTGTGGATGTTCTGCACGTCTGTGAATCTCTCGCTGGTTCATTGTCCATAACGTGGTCTGGTTGGGGTAACTGAAGATAAGATAGGGTTGAAAAACACTTTTCTAGGCCTTTAGTAGGATATGTTAACAATCAGATCACAGAAATAAGAGCGTTATGTGTTAAGCTGCTGTTTAAAACAAATCATTATTAATGGGACGGTAATACATTGTATAACCCCATGATGTCTAGCCATTTGATAGGTTTTTTTTCATGTGTTTTTATAAATGTTTTGTTTCATTTGGTAACCGTGGAAAAGTCAGAATTGTAGCTACACCCTTTTTTTTTTTTTTTTTTTTTTAAGGCCGCAAAGTGTTAAATAAATCTAAATATCCACTGCGGCAGCTGTACCAAATTCAAATAAGATGACATTATTCTGATGTTTAATATTGTCAGAGACGTCAGGAGGCGGCCATCTTAGATTGGGGATTTCCTGACTCCTTCGCAAAGATATCTGATATATTTTGTATTTTTGGTCGTGAAGCTAATTAAGTGTGTGTGTTTATATACTTAATTATAACACCTTGGGGTTTGACAGTTTTAAAGGGGTGCAGCTTGCTTTTAACCACTTTGCTGCCAGCGGGGCCTGCTAAGCATTGTGCATGGCCGCCCCCTCTGGTAGCGGAAGCGTTAACTGTGTTTTATTGTGAAGGATCCTGGGAGTCGTCGTGTTCTCTTGCTCTAATTCACAGATGATTATGCATAGAGGTCTCTAAGACAAATTGAATGTACTTTCGGGCTTTCCAGGCTGGATTAACACATTTTAGTAAAGTGTTTAAAATCTACTTCCATCTTCGTATTTTTGCTAAATAGATTTGTTTTTGACAATCAACAAAAATATCCAGATGACATATTTTTTTATGATTTATTTGTTACATTCAAAACTACCATAAAATCAGACGGACAACAAAACCAAAACCTGAAAACATTTCCAGCAGGGGTGGCCAACTCCAGTCCTCCAGGGCCACCAACAGGTCAGGTTTTCAGGACATCCCTGCTTCAGCACAGGTGGCTCAGAGGCTCAGTCTTTGACTGGGCCTCCGATTGAGCCACCTGTGCTGAAGATGGGAAAACCTGACCTGTTGGTGGCCCTTGAGGACTGGAGTTGGTCACCCCCTGCGTTAGAGGCGAAAAACAAAACCTTTGGCTATATCTACCTTCAACTAACCATAAATGTTTCCCATGGGGAAGATGTATTAGTGTTTAAGCGGTTTCATTACATTTGCAATAATGGGAGCAAAATAATGTACGTGAACACTGCCTTTGCAAATGTAAGGGTGACTAGGTATCGAAATGAATTTTTTAATTTGTTCAATAGGAATGTTTAGCTATTAATAAGGGGATGAGGTATCTCCACAATGAAGGCCGATAACGAGTACCTTTTTGGGGGGGGGGGAGGGGAGAGGAGGAGGAGAAGTAGAGAAATAGAGATTTCTCTTTAAGGAAGGTGACGGCAAAATCTTTATCTTGCATCCAATCAATACAGATGCCAGTCGATAATAAACACCCAAGGGACCAAATGTAGTAAGATTCGGGGTTTCTGAAACAAAAGCGATATTTCACTAGCATGGTATTCGCGTCAAACTGCTTCTCTAAAACCATTAATTTTCCATTTTTCGCGACACGTGACTCAGAATAAAATTTATGGCGGTCTGGAAATGCTTCTTCAAATGTAGACTTTCCAGTCTTAAAATGGTTAATCCAGCCTATAGAGCTGAAGCGGAGGTGGGAGCCTATAGAGCTGAAGCGGGGGTGGGAGCCTATAGAGCTGCAGCGGGGGTGGGAGCCTATAGAGCTGCAGCGGGGGTGGGAGCCTATAGAGCTGCAGCGGGGGTGGGAAGGGGTTTCAAATCTATAACCTGAGGTAAAAGAAGCAAAAGTGTATAAAGAATTTCGAAAAGATGTCTGCTTTTATTTTTGTATCTTTGTTGGACATTTTATTTATGTAGAGGATTTGTTGCCGAATAAATAAGAATGCTATATATATATAATACATAATCTTGTCTGGTTTTTTTTCCCCCCCTTCATAATGCATCTCACACTCATTACAGATATTTATTTAGTCCACATTTACCCTATAACCTTAACACATTAACAGAAAAGCAAGTTGGAGTGTCTGTGTGTCTAATAATTGGAGTAATATGAACTCTGAGCCCGATAGCTTACAGTACAATGGGTTGAAAAAAATGCACAAATCGATCGTATCAATAATCGTGGCATGTATTCAAGAAATAACTACAATTGCGTTTCTGTCTCATCTAGTGAAACCTAGTAAACAAAATGTTCTCTATCAGATCTGTTCAACAGTGCTGTATTACTGAAGAAAGGTAATATAATGTGTGGGTAATATAGTCCTTTCAGAATGTTATATTGAGATTCCTGAGTGGTTGATCATAGTCAGGTGGGATATATTAGAACAGTGTCCCACAAATACTAAGAAAACAAGGAACTTCTCTAGGAGCAAGCGGTTTGTGATTACCAGCGCCGAGGTCCTGGAACAAGAAGGAAAGCGAATCCTAAGAAAACAATCGGAACGTGTTTTTTTCAGAGAGACGGTTTCCATCTAATACCGGTCAGGACCTTTACTATCTGCAACTGGAGAATAAGCCTGGAACAGGACATGGAGGAATCTGAAACCGTTTACGACACAAATTGTAATTTAAGCTTGACAAGTGAGTAAGCGTTTAATCCTCCGGCTCGGAAAGATGACGAGGCCCACGTCTTCCTCATTTTATAAACGCACATTAAATGAGTTCCAGTAAAAAAAAAATGGAAAAAACGCTCACTCTTTGATAAAGCGCCATCACGGCGGGATAATGCGTCAGGTTTCTTGTTTTAAATCTTTTTAGGCAATATGCCTCACTAAACTTGCTATTTTTGTTACTTTGCTTCCAGTTTGCCCTTTTAGCAGTGCCCCTTCTCAGTTCTCTTTTTTGATTGTCACTTTGTTTGAAGAAGGAAGCGCGCCTGAATGTCGCGGTGTAATTTAGCCGCAGTGACGGGTCCGTGAGAACCCCTATGCTTGTTCTACAACTAACTGCTGAAGATTTGCTGCAATTTATGAGGTTGGACATCGCTATATGGTTCATACCAGCTTGGAGTTTTGTTCAGGGATCGGCTTGGGGTTTCGTTCAGGGATCGGGTTTACCGGTGGGGCTACGCTGTGGGACCGTCGGCATTCCCGTTTATCTGTTCGTCCCCTTACTCCCTGGATTAAATTATATGGATGATTACGTACCTCCTGTAGCAGCGTCAGTCCTTTCACGGAGTCGCCTCGTCTTGTGTTTCAGGGTTATTAATATGTCTCTCCTTTTCATTTATCCTAGTCCAGGGTTTTTGGACGACTTTTCGCTATCTTTGCTATTAAATAAGTTATGGTGGGTGACAAAATCCCTCCACCGTACAGCAAATAAAAATACCACGTGTGAGCACATAAACGTCACACGGGTCTGCAGCTCTGCCCTTCCCCTTTATCTCTTAGCACACAGTGCTTTCACTGCAGCACAGACAAACGTTATGTTACCAGATACCAGCTTATGGTCACTCATTGATACAACTACTCAAATTAACCCATTGAAGGATGGTGCACATGGAATAACAAGATAATGAAAAATCAAAAAGAGAAAAAGTATTACTGACAGTGCACACATTGATGTACTATTTATTGAAAATGAAATCATCATACAACACAATACAAAAATAGCCACATATGGCAAGGTGGCCAATACCAAAATCCAACCCCATTTACAAACAATAGCCACGAGGTATTGGCTTATAACATGGTACTATCAGGTCTGCAGACTCTGCAGTGCAGTTTATACCTTACGGGTAATATCCCAATATAAAGTGCTAGAGGGAAAATAAAGGGCTGTAGCAGAAAGTCAGAGGATAATATTACACAATCGGATATACATAACTAGTAGTTTGCAAACCAATAAAGGGAACACGTTCGCTTTAGTCCCTGAACAATGACCTTAAAGCTAAATCTTGCTCAGTGAGCCTAAATGCCAGCACTAAATCCCATCATATAATTGAGAGCACGGGACAAAGGTTGTGCAAAAAGGAAAGCTCCCAGACCTGTAATATGGCAGTATGCAGACACATAAAAAACCAGATAGTCACATCTTCTCGTAAAGCCAATACTCATCGTGGAAGGACAAAGTGGAGGTCTCCCAGTGCATGAAGGGACCAGAGTTAGTCTGCGCTAGTCCAAAGACACGCTCCGTGAGTCCACCGCCACAATAGGAACTATTAGGTACTTATCTCTGTCCCGTGCGGAGAATTCAAAAGCATGAAGGTTGACATTCTTGCCCGCTCGGGGCTTTGATGGATTTGAGTGGGTTAAAGATGTCCACCTTTTCTCCAGGAAATTGTTACAGTAGGGCCCCGTTCATAACGCGGGGCCCTACTGTACTGTATTGTACCCGGAAAACAGATGCAGAGCTGCAAACCGACTGTTTCGCTGACAAATGGCATCTGACAAGGAGTTGCGCACGCACTAAACCTGTTGTTTAGTGACAGCCGGATACTTTGCTGCTGTGCGCCGAACCTAATGAATATGGGTATACATTGGGAAACGCCGTAAAGCGGAGCCCTGCTGTACTCAATTTTTTTAGGGCAGAACTAATAAGACCAGAGAGATAACTTCCTCTGAACATACGGATACAAAGAGTCAATGTTTGACAGACCTTGAGTCCTTGTTATGCCGCGGTCCCAGTCAGCACTGTGGCATGCGCACCCGGTGGGGAGGGGGGGGGGCGGCGCAGGCACAGCGCTAACCGCAATCTGCGGTCTTCCAGGGAGAGAGGGAGATTGCGACGGGAGGAGGCGTGGTGGGGGTTTTGCGGGGGCGTGGCCATGACCTCACGCGGCTGGTTCGCCCTCATTGGGTGAACTGCCGGCGGGGGCGTGGCCACGCCTCCGTCGCAAGTTCTAAACTCAATTTCATTGAGTTTAAAAAACCTGGCAGTATGGCGTGGCTGTACCTTCAGCGGGAAGGTGAGTACTGGGCCCAGCCCCATTGAGGGGCGGTGTTTATACGCCTCGGCGGGCGGTGTTTATACGCCTCGGCTTGCGCTGTAGCAGTCACTGGGACCGCAGCCTGAGAAGAGCAATTTAGTTCTAACAATGAGGGTGGAGCATCCATTTGTATTGTAGAGGGGATGTTTTCCATCGCTCAAACTAATCTTCAACCAAAATCCAAATTTACCCCTCAATCACAGATTTGCCCCAATGTCCAAATGTTTGTTAAAATGGTAGTTGGTGACATTAGAAAAATTGAATTCCTCGACATATTCAAATAACTTGAGCAGAAAAGAAACAATGGCTTTCAAGATCTGAAACAAATGCCCAATATTGTCAGTAAGCTGTCCGATAAGGGCGACAATATTGGGACAATATTTAAAAGAGAATCTGAAGCTATTGGGTGATAACGATTCATTCTAGAGTTTTAATCTGGGATCCCACTGTAACATTTAAAAGGAGGCTCATTAGTATTTTATCGGGAGCCTTGGACCTCGGATATAGTAGGCACGCGATGGAGTGCATAGTGTCACGTACCTGTAGCTGGAGCGATCCATGGCCTGTAGGATTTTTATAACGTGCGCGACAGGGAGGCGTGGCGGAGACGGGCGGGACGCGACCAAATAGCAAAATGTAGTCGGCTGAAAAATCTGCCGCTCCGTTGTGCTTCCTCGCTCGCGTGCACTATGGCCGGCCCCATAGATCCCCTGCATTTTGTTTGTACCGCGTGCACAGAGTATGGACATAGCCTTAGGCTGCGCTTATAGTGCCGGCGACAGCGATGCTTGGAGACGCTACCCATCGCCTGGACAGGTGAGGGGGAGATGTGATGGGGACTGGGGGAGATGTGAGGGAGACATCTGGGGGAGATGAGGGGGATTGGGGAGGATGATGAGGTACTAGGGGAGATCTGATGATGATGATGAGGGGGAGAAGCTGATGATGGTGATTTTTCACTAGGAAAGGGTGGAAAAGTGAGAGAGAACCGGTTGCTAACATTTTTGAATCCCAATTTATAGCAGGCTTGCAAAACTAAGTATGACTGAGCCACTAATTGAGCCAGTGCTAAAGTAGGGATATCCTGAGAACCTGGCCTGTTTGCGGCCCTCGAGGACTGGAGTTGTACAGGCCTGCTTTATAGGGACGTATAATTTACAGTGGTATCATTTTAGAGATATTCTACAAAAACATTGGCCATTATTGTATTAGGACCGTGACCTTTTTCCATTTCTTGGGGACGGACCAATCATGACCAGTCGAAGATCAGAAAATTACTTTGGGTATTAGACAGGGTGATCTTGACAATGCCCTGCTAAAATGTGAAGCCAAATAGATTTACAGGTTGGAAACCTAGACACCTGTGGGTCTAAATCAGTGGTTTCCAAACTTTTTTTTTGTTAAGGAACCCTAAGTGAAATTCTGAGGAACCCACCACCCTCTCTAATAGCGCGTCTGAGATCAGATCCATTGTAAGGAACCCCAACCCTCTCTAATAGCGCGTCTGAGATTAGATGCATTGTATGGAACCCCAACCCTCTCTAATAGCAACTCTGTGATCAGATGCATTGTAAGGAACCCCAACCCTCTCTAATAGCGCGTCTGAGATTAGATGCATTGTATGGAACCCCAACCCTCTCTAATAGCAACTCTGTGATCAGATGCATTGTAAGGAACCCCAACCCTCTCTAATAGCGCGTCTGAGATCAGATGCATTGTAAGGAACCCCAACCCTCTCTAATAGCGCATCTGAGATCAGATGCATTGTAAGGAACCCCAACCCTCTCTAATAGCGCGTCTGAGATCAGATGCATTGTAAATTCTTCTATATTTGATACCATTTTCAAATGACCAGAAAATTCCAGGGATGCCCAGGGAACCCAAGGGCTCCTAGGAACCCTGGTTCAAAAACACTGCTCTAACATGAAGGTTTTGCCTTTACTGCCTTTTTCTGAAGTTTGTAAATAAATGTTGTTTTTAAATTGTGTTTAACAGTATTTTGTAATTACTTTCTAAATGTAGGCTTCTCCTATAAGGGCTGTATAAATGTCACGGGTGCTCACCACAACCCAGGACCGGACCGCGAGGCTGAGGTGGGGATATGAAAACACTGACCTAGGCCGCGAAGCCGGGTCCGGCTTGCGCAGCTCGGGGTCGTGGCAGGCCGGGTCCGGGCAGGAGAGGGTAGGATCGTAGCAGGTACTTGCCGTATCAGGGTTTGGAGAAGTCGAGAGTAGTCAGAGTCGGAAGCCAGGGTCGTGGGCAGGAGAGAGTAGAAGTCCGATGGAAGAGCCGAGTCCAAGGGTTCCAGAGGTAAGGAGTCCGGATACAATGCAGGGTTCTAGGTACAAGGAGACAAGACAAGGCAACGAAGTGGCTTGTAGCAAGCACAACGAGAAACTAACTATGCTCAGCAATCAGCCTAGGGCTGATTGAACTAAATACCAGTGAAGAGCCAATGGGAAGAAAGGGGGTGAGGTCTAAGGTAAGTGGACCGCTGATAGGAGGAGGCTGGGTGCAGGGTAGGTGCAGAGGATTCCCAGTGATTAGACAGTGCAGCTATATATATGCGTTCGCGCGCGCTCCCGCGAAGGAAGCCCAGCACTGGGGCGGCTGCCAGGAAGCACTGGCGTGCGTGGCGGTCGACCTCGGCGGCGCACGCAACCTGCGGCTGGAGCGTGAGTCACCACCGATCGGGAGGCGGCAGTGACGGGAAGCACCGGCATGCGAGGAGCGTGGGGAGAGAGAGGCACCCCCGAAGGTAAGGGATGCGGCGACCCTTACAATAAAGTACATCCAGTCTACCCCAGTCCATACCCTGCAAGAGGTACAGTACGCAAGTACGTTATACTTACGTTATATGTGCGTTATACGTACGTTATCAGCTGTTTCAGCCGTTCGTTAACATCACTGAACATGTTTTTCAATTCTCTGAACGGGACAGAGATAAGTGCCAATTGCGCCTATTGTGGCGGTGGACTCACGGAGCGTGCCTTTGGACTAGCGCAGAGTAATTCGGGTCCCTTCATGCACTTGGAGACCTCCACTTTGAATTTCCACGTTGAGTACAGGCATACCCCGCTTTAAGTACACTCACTTTAAGTACACTCGCGAGTAAGTACATATCGCCCAATAGGCAAACGGCAGCTCACGCATGCGCCTGTCAGCACGTCCTGAACAGCAATACCGGCTCCCTACCTGTACCGAAGCTGTGCGCAAGTGGGGGGACTATAGAGCCTGTTACAAATGCGTTATTTACATCAGTTATGCACGTATATAACGATTGCAGTACAGTACATGCATCCATAAGTGGGAAAAGGTAGTGCTTCACTTTAAGTACATTTTCGCTTTACATACATGCTCCGGTCCCATTGCGTACGTTAATGCGGGGTATGCCTGTATTGGCTTTATCTATATATATATATATATAGTTACATAGTAGATGAGGTTGAAAAAAGACATAGGTCCATCAAGTTCAACCTATGCTAAATTTAGACAACAGATACTTTATCCTATATCTATACTTACTTATTGATCCAGAGGAAGGCAAACACAAAACCCCATTAAGGGGAAAAATAAATTCCTTCCTGACTCCAAGAATTGGCAATCGGATTAATCCCTGGATCAACATCCTTCCCATGTTTACTTATTTGGTATATCCCTGTATACCTTTCCCATCTAAAAAGATGTCCAACCTTTTTTTGAACAAATCTATTGTATCTGCCATCACAGTCTCCATGGGTAATGAATTCCACATTTTGACTGCCCTTACTGTAAAGAACCCTTTCCTTTGTTGCTGGTGAAATTTCCTTTCCTCCAACCTTAAGGGATGGCCCCGAGTCCTTAGTACTGCCCGTGGGATGAATAGTTCTTTTGAAAGCTCCTTGTATTGTCCCCGAATATATTTGTATATAGTTATCATATCCCCTCTTAGATGCCTCTTTTCTAATGTAAATAAATCTAATTTAGCTAGCCTCTCCTCATAAGTTAGATTGTCCATCCCCTTTATTAATTTGTTGGCTCTTCTCTGCACTCTCTCTAGTTCCATAATGTCTTTTCTTAGGATTGGTGCCCAAAATTGTACTCCATATTCAAGGTGTGGTCTTACTAGTGCTTTGTAAAGGGGCATAATTATGTTTACTTCCCTTCCATCCATTGCCCGTTTGATGCAAGATAAGATCTTGTTTGCCTTTGCAGCTACTGCATGACATTGGGCACTATTGCTAAGCCTGCAGTCTACAAGCACTCCTAAATCCTTCTCCATCAAGGATTCCCCCAATATATCTCCATTTAATTTGTAAGTCGCCTTTTTATTCTTGCATCCCAAATGCATAACCTTACATTTATCTGTATTAAACCTCATTTGCCATTTACCTGCCCACGTTTCCAGTCTCTCCAAGTCCTTCTGAAGAGAAATTACATCCTGCTCCGATTCTATTACCTTACACAATTTAGTATCACCAAAGATGGAAACTTTGCTCTCGATCCCAACCTCAAGGTCATTAATAAAGAAGTTAAAAAGCAGGGGTCCCAGTACCGATCCCTGAGGTACTCCACTCACGACTTTAGCCCAACCTGAAAAAGTTCCATTTATGACAACCCTCTGTTGTCTGTCCTTTAACCAGTTCTCAACCCAGGTGCATACTGTACATTATTCCTGAGTCCAATTTTCTTTATTTTGTACACCAACCTCTTGTGTGAAACAGTATCAAAAGCCTTTGCAAAATCTAAGTAGACCACATCAACTGCATTACCCTGGTCTAAAATCCTACTTACCTCCTCAAAGAAACAAATAAGGTTAGTTTGGCAAGATCTATCCTTCATAAATCCATGCTGACTATTACTAATAATTTTGTTTTCCATTAGGTATTCCTGAATATTAGCCCGTATTAAACCTTCAAGTTTTTTTCCCTACTATTGAAGTCAGGCTTACAGGTCTGTAATTTCCCGGTTGTGATCTAGCTCCCTTTTTAAATATAGGCACCACATCTGCTTTACGCCAATCTTGTGGTACTGAGCCTGTGGAAATGGAGTCCTTGAATATTAAATATAATGGTTTGGCTATTACTGAGCTTAACTCCTTGAGAACTCTTGGATGTATGCCATCGGGGCCAGGTGCCTATTTATTTTTTCAAGTCGCTTATGAACTTCTTCCTCAGTTAACCAATTGTTCATTAATATGGAGGCTGTGGCTTCCTCCTGCGGCACTACTATTGAACTTGATTCTTCCCTGGTAAACACAGAGGCAAAGAATTTGTTTAATACTTCAGCTTTTTCCATATCTCCAATAATCTGCTGACCCATCTCACACTGAAAGGGACCTATATTTTCTTTTCTCATTTTTTTGTTATTAAGGTACTTAAAGAACTTTTTAGGGTTGACCTTACTTTCTATTGCAATCCTTTTTTCATTATCCATTTTTGCTAATTTGATTGCCCTTTTGCAATTTTTGTTACATTCCTTATAATTTTGATACGATGCAGGGAGCCACCATCCTAGGGCACTAGTGAAAGGCATACCAGTAGGCCAATTCCTGTGGTTAAAACGTAACTGCAGTGACAGTGGAGAATTTGAAAAACAGGCAATACTGATGACAAACAGATTTATTGACCGTGGGTACAGTAAAAAGGTGGTCAGGAGGGCATACAAGAGAGACAAATTTACACCTCAGGCTGACCTCTTGAAACAAAAGACACCACAGACAGAGAAGAAAATTATACGCTTTATTGGTGGGTATAACAGCCAATAGCACCAGGCCAGGAGTATATTCCAACGTCACTGGCATATATTGACATCAGACCCAGACATTCAAGGGGCAGTGTGCAGCTATCCATCGATGGTGAGCCGCAGGGCAAGGAACCTTCAGGACTCCCTAGTACATAGCCTTTACACCGATCCCCAGGTGAGTACCTGGCTCACACCAAAACAACTTGGTACCTATACGTGTCAAAGATGCAAAGCCTGTAAAAACATTATGGTGACCAAGTCATTCTCTAACCATGATGATACGAAAACATATGATATACGCAAGTTTATCAACTGTGTTAGCGTAGGGGTCATCTATCTGGGGATCTTTGCATGTGGCAAGAAGTATGTGGGGAAAACCAGGAGGGAATTCAAACAAAGGATTCTTGAACACCTGGGCACCATCAGGAATAAAACTGACACCCCTGTATCTAGGCATGTGAACATATGCCAGAATGGGAACACTGACTCCATTACATTTGTTGGCATTGACAAATACTCACCTGGTATTAGGAAAGGAAATTGGGACACAGACCTTTTGAAAAAAGAAGCAAGGTGGATATATACCCTGGGGACACTGCCACCTAGAGGACTGAACGAGGGGTTTATGTTCTCACCTTTTATCTGACATCCCACTACCTTCTCTGGTATTTCTGAACAAATAAGAACATGTTTATTCACCATCCTCTGTGAGTTAGTCTACACTCCCTGCTAGCCCAGTCTCTGGATTAGGTTAGTACCCAAGGATCACTGTCATTACTACAACTACTACTATTACTACTACTATTATTATTATTAATCATTGATCATACCAAGGGTGGATATATACTTACACCTATTAATTGTTAACACTACAATATTGCTATCTACCATTACTCTCCTACACTCCAATAGGGACATGAAATAGGTCCCCAATGCCTGCACAAACATAAACTATTATAGCATCAGCCTTCACTCTGGCATCTCTACTGATACTGCAGGCACTGTCATTCACAATCTGTGAGGGATACACCCCCCCGATCGTCAATCAGCCGTGCAGTCAGGGATTCTCTGACGTCACCCACAGGGGGCGGAACTGAGCTAATGGGACGGGAATCTCTTGAATGCTAGGGGTATAAAGGTACTCACTGAACCGGTGGGTCCCTCCCCCTCCTACCTGCCTTGAGGAAGCGCTGTCACGCGAAACGCGCGCGTCGGCACTAAGGGGCACGCGCATGACTCAGACACCTACACGTGAGTCAGCTGGTAGCATTGCCTCCCAGCATTTGCAGCGTGTTTTCTTATGCAGCGGCTCCTATAATGGATTGTCCAAGGGAGCCCTCTAACCAGTAGGTTGTTACTCTATCTGTCTACACTCACAAGATAGATGCACATTAGTGCACTCTACTTACAATCTTATATCTACCTACCCTCTCACTAGCACTGACCCTTTATTGATCAGCTCTGACTAACAGAGCAGGTGTTGGGTCAGTGCCGGTTACCCTGGTTACCCCTATGAACCATGCTATACATTGTATCAAGTTCAAAGGTATACTTTAGATGTGAGGGTCACAGGCCTACCACACATTGAGCTGTGCCTGTTGTGTGTTATTAGTGCAGCTTATGTATGTATCAGTGCCTTACTTGCCTAACACTTTTGGCTGGGGAATACATTAACCCCTACATACCCAGTTTTGAATATACCTTAGACATACTATCGTTTTAGGTACCTGGGTCTGACTACATTACCCTGACACATCATTTACACCTCACAACCATTGACCCTAAATCTAGTAACATTTTTAGTTACTGTGGAGTCGCAGTGCTACATCACTTTTCTTGGCTATCGGCAGACCAAGCTAGGGTCCTTCTGTGTGGTTACTATATATATATATATATTTTTTTTTTTCCATATATTATGTATTCAGATTATGTGCACTGAGACCTACCTAAACAGTTGAGTCCTACACCTCTGGTTATTCACACAGGTGTTTGTATTTTACTCACCTTTCTGATTGCAGGACACTTCTTTTTTGTGTTTCTGCCATCCGCATTACCGATCCAGAACTTGTTATCACAGGTTCAGACCTTAGGATCACAGCATTTAATACTCGTTTTTATCCCCAATATTTTATTTAGTGGTTTATTAAAGTTGTTTTAAATCCTCCATACCTCACCCATTTGATGTATTAGAGTGCCCAAACTAGGTCTCTTTTCTCTGTGTGTTGTCCATTTCCTCCCCTACCTGTTTATTTAGCCACATTGGTTTTGACTTATTTCTTTTATACTTATTACCCAAGGGTATACACTGATAAGTGTGCTTTTCTAACAATGTTTTAAAGACTGCCCATTTATCTTCTACATTTTTCCTGCAAAAACAGCATCCCAATGTATTACTACTAGATTAGACCTCAGTTTATTAAAATCTGCCTTACTAAAGTTTATATATATATGTAACCATGCTGTAAAATGGTTGCAGTCATCTCTCCTGCTGACAGTAAGGCCTGGTAAGTTATGGGCATGCCAGCAGTAATCATGGAGGTTTGCCCTCACACCCTGGTGAGGTGCCCTATGTATGGATGGGAGTGGTCACAGGCTCTGACTCCCTGGTTGGTGATGTCAGAATTGTGTCAGCCCCCAGAGGATACATAAGGCACAGCACTGATCAAAAGTTAGGAGTTGCCAAGTGATTAGGAGGAGAAGGAGTAGTTTGCGAAGTGGTTATGTTATAGTAGCTGAATAAGGAGACTGTGACCAGGGACCTGGCACAGAATAGATATCCCTGTGGGAATAGGGAATCCCTAATCAAGGAAGACAATACCTTTCAAAGGGAAGTACGGTGAACAATGGAGGGCTAAATACACCCCGTTGTGGAGGGCAGCTGGCCCACCGTACCAATAAAGATGACTCTGATAAAAGAAACCCTCGTGTGTAAGTGTGGAGTGATTACACAGGGGGCTGCACCACAGAGGAGTTCCTCACCAGGACCATCCACAAGCTCACGCTGGGATCCTGATGAGGTGGAGGCGCTGCACTGGATCTAGGTAGGACTCAAGCACACTACCTCAGCTGCCTGTCTGGGTTGGCAAATCCCCACACACCATCATGCGGGAGACTCAGGAGTCCTGTTGCCAACAGGTGCACCACCAGACACTACACCGTAATGGGGACTGGTTAGACCACAGGGGCCAATATGAGATTGGGGGGGTCAGGCCTGTTCAGAAAATCCGTTACATATATATAAAACTCAAAGTGTTGTTTGTGAGTTGCTGTAGACAATTTGATTGGTCCGTCGGTCCGCCGGCCCTCCCACGGCTCTCATTGGCCGGTGCGCTCTAACCCAGGGCTCCCCAACCCCCAGGCACGCTGCTGCTGCTGCCTGAGGTGAGAAAATGCTCCCTGGTGGTGGCGGCTGTTGATGCTGGGGGGGGGGGGGGGCTTAACTGAGATGTGTGAGTTTTTGCCCCCTCCAGACCCCTTTTTGCCCCCCTCAGCTCCGTTTGTTCCCCCCAAGAGCTCTGTTTTTGCGCCCCCCAGAGCTCTGTTTTTGCCCCCACCTAGAGCTCTGTTTTTGCCCCCCCCCAGAGCTCTGTTTTTGCCCCTCCCCAGAGCTCTGTTTTTGCCCCACCAGAGCTCCGTTTTTGCCCCCCCACAGCTCCGTTTTTGCCCCCCAGCTCTGTTTCCCCCCCAGCTCCGTTTTTGCCCCCCACAACTCCGTTTTCCCCCAGCTCCGTTTTTGCCCCCCAGCTCCGTTTTTGCCCCCCAGCTCCGTCTTTGCCCCCCAGCTCCGTTTTTGCCCCCCAGCTCCGTTTTTGCCCCTCCCAGCTCCGTTTTTGCCCCCCAGCTCCGTTTTTGCTGCCCGACAC
This sequence comes from Ascaphus truei, assembly GCF_040206685.1. Classification (NCBI taxonomy): domain Eukaryota; kingdom Metazoa; phylum Chordata; class Amphibia; order Anura; family Ascaphidae; genus Ascaphus; species Ascaphus truei. Next base: position 5,163,533 of record NC_134499.1, read on the forward strand.
ACACAGTGACAGACACACTGACACACACAGTGACAGACACACTGACACAGTGACAGACACACTGACACACACAGTGACACCCCACCCCGCCCCTGCCTTCCCCTCCCCCTGCCCCTGCCTTCCCCGCCCCTGCCTCCCCCCACCCCTGCCCCCCCTCCCGCCTTACCGTCCCCCCGCCTTACCCCCCCTGCCTTTCACCCTCCCACCCCTGCCTTTCACCCACCCGCCGCCCGCCTGCCCCTCACCCGACGCCCGCCCTCCCGTCTCTGCCTTTCACCCATCCGCCGCCCGCCCTCCCCTGCCTTTCACCCACCCGCCGCCCGCACTCCCACCGCCTCCCTCCTCTGTCTTTCACCCACCAGCTACCCGCCCCTGCCTTTCACCCACCTGCTGCCCGCCCTCCCGCCCCTGCCTTTTAATCACCCGCCCTCCTGCCCCTGCCTTTCACCCACCCACCGCCCGACCTTCCGCCTCTGCCTTTCACCCGCTGCCCGCCCTCCCGCTTCTGCCTTTCACCCACCACCCGCCCACCCGCCTCTGCCTTTCACCCACCCGCCGCACTCCCACCTCTGCCTTTCACCCACCCGCCTCCCGCACTCTCGCCTCCTCTGCCTTTCACCCACCCGCCGCCTCACACCCCTGCGCCCCACAGCCGCCGCTCGCACTCAAAAGACACCCGCCACCTCTCACCCACCCGACACACTCAACACACACCTGCCGCCTCCCGTCCCTACGCACCGACATCACTGACCAGCCGCCGCACCGACTCACCACCTACCCGGCGCCTCCCGCCTCACACCCACCCACCGCACTCACAAACCTACACACAGACATCACTGACCAGCCGCCGCCCGCACTCACCAGACACCCGCCGCCTCACACCCGCTCACACCCTAGCGGGACCCCCACGCAAAGCCAGCACTCACTACCCACCCGTCACCCGTACTGTACACCCACCCGCCGCCTCACACCCGCTCACACCCTAGCGGGACACACAACTCACATTTTTACATCACTTATGTCATCAAAATATACATTGTACTATGGTGTGTTTACAATAAACCATTTTTAAACAACATCGTATTACATTTTCTTCCAGGTTTCTTTACAACATTATTATCCAACCTTTACAACAAATAGTCATCCTATTGTTCCCCTATTTATAACTAATACTACCTATTACGCATTTACATCCCGGGTATATCAGCTAGTGAGAACTAAATATATGACTATCTGGGTTTTTTTTGTGTCTGCATACTGCCATATTACAGGTCTGGGAGCTTTCCTTTTTGCACAACCTTTGTCCCGTGCTCTCAATTATATGATGGGATTTAGTGCTGGTATTTAGGCTCATTGAGCAAGCTTTAGCTTTAAGGTCATTGTTCAGGGACTAAAGCGAACGTGTTTGCAAACTACTAGTTATGTATATCCGATTGTGTAATATTATCCTCTGACTTTCTGCTACAGCCCTTTATTTTCCCTCTAGCACTTTATATTGGGATATTACCCATAAGGTATAAACTGCACTGCAGAGTCTGCAGACCTGATAGTACAGTACCATGTTATAAGCCAATACCTCGTGGCTATTGTTTGTAAATGGGGTTGGATTTTGGTATTGACCACCTTGCCATATATGGATATTTTTGTATTTTGTTCTATGATGATTTTTGTGTTCAATAAATAGTACATCAATGTGTGCACTGTCAGTAATACTTTTTCTCTTTTTTTGATTTTTAATTTTCTTCCACTGTAGCCAGGGATTCTGGGTAATGACATGCAAATGAGCCCCAAAAGGTTGAAAAAACTGTCTGTGAGAAGCTTTACTGGCTATGCACTTCTTTACCCCAGCCTGTGCTGAAAAAGCTGTGTTTTGCGTATGCTTATAGGCAGTGTTCGACAAACCTATACATCTGCACGCCCCAGGCAAGTGGATTTAACATCGTGGCGAGCTTCTATTGGCCCAAGCAGCACACGTGTGGTTCTAGGTGGAGAGTAGATATTTTTGTTCGGCGAGTAGATTTTTTGGTGATTTGTCGACCACTGGTTATAGGGATCCATGTTAAAATGGACAAGAAGCAAAAGGTGACACTGTGTGCTCATTGGCATGTCATTTCCCAGAATTCCTGGCTGCAGTGGAAGCACTGTATTATAAGAGATAATAGGGAAAAGCAGGGTTTCAGACCTGTCTGAGACGTGAATGTGTTCACAAGTGGGATGTTTATTTCCTTTTAAAAAAGAATAGTGATATCTTGGCAAAGGAATTCTGATTTGTCAGGAAGAATCAACGTGTCATCAGAATTCATTTTTACAAAAAGTCCTCGACCTGCAGGTTTGGATATACACCTCAACTTTATCGCGATACATCATATGATCATGCTTTCCCTGCCCAACAACTATAGCGGCTTTCTGACTACATTCTTGTTTGGGTTTGAACTCGGTATGGATTCATAAATCAAGATATTGTAATTAGGAACTTGTGCCTTACTTTGTGGAGTGTCCTTAAATCTACCCAACAGGTTGGCACCCAAAGGAGTGGGTGAGATTTAATCACGCTATTGGGTTGTTGCTGCATGAACTCTGAAAATAAAATGTACTCAATCAGGGAGGTGAAGGTAAAAGTATTCATGGTGGGGGACAAATAGCAGAGCACCCCGCCTCACGCCCACTGGGAGGCAAATTCCAAAAACGTCTGATGGTAAAGGGGTTAACCAGGCTCATCAATAAAGGTCAAGCCCACTTTGTTAACGCTGACCCGTGTGTTAGGGTCTTAGAGTGTCAGCTCTGCGACCCAGAGGTCGAGAATGTATTACTGTAACTGTATACTAATTTTGCAACAACATAGATTTGTGATTTTTGCCTTGACTGGGGTGCTGGGATCGGGAGATTTCTAGGCTGCAAGTTTCAGGGTGGGGTTGACGGAAAAACTCTTTACAGAATGTGGCTATGTATCGGGGTTCCAAAGTTATGAGATACCCCAAAAGTTGTATACGGGGATCGAGTGAGAGTCTCGGATACAGCCAAGCACATTACTCCACCAAACTCTGACTCTGGAAGCGTTATTACAGTTCACCGCCAGGATCCCTGCTGCAGCATCATCCAGACCAGGGTATGAAGGGGTTAAACTATATCTGCAGCTATTCACGGAATCCCTAGTGTAGCAGGGGTTCCCCGATATAGTAGAGATTCCCAGATACATACCCAGGTACATTGAACCTAGTGTAGGGGTTCAGGGGCTGCTCCAGCTAGGTTATAAAGCTGAGCAGGTTTTACCGTGTCAAAAAGTGTTTAAAGTATTTTCTCATGTGTGACAAGAATGAGGCTAGTGAATGTAGGGAATATATACACTCACTCTATCCCTGACACCAGAATAGGAACTCATCACATTTAGCACACAGAAAACAGGACACAATATATTTTATTAAATAGTTACAGTTTAATGTGTATATATATATTGATAACCTGTATTTGAACTGAGGGATTTTCTAAGTCGTGGATTCCGGCCAGCCCAGATGGCAACCAAGCTTGGTGCCTCTGTGTCTGTGCGGAGCCCGTACTTGAAAGCCTCAGGGATGCCAAGGTGTTAGAACAGGAGGGGTACTGCAGTTCTGCTTGAGTACCCACATCCTGGGCTAACACAGGGCTATCCGGCAACCATTTGCCAGAACCCAGACTCTGTGGAGCCTGGGCAGCGGGTGGGCTTGGTATTGAGAATGTTGAGAAAATTGGACATTAGGGGGGTCTGACGTAAACAGCAGTAAGATCTAAGCAGCCATTTTTGCAGACTATTCTTGTCAGCCATTTTGTCTTGTTTGCTATAAGTTTTGTTTGTCTTTCAGTTTGTTATAAGCTGTGTCTGTCTTCCATGTTGTAATGTGCTGATTTCTGGGATGTAAAGCAAGCTTGTGTGTTTGAACGTGAGAAACAGAGATGTTGTTTGAGCTCTCAGCCGAGTCTTTGTATCTTTTACCAGCTGCAAACGATGGGGTGATGGGAAAGGAGTATGTGGGAGTAATGGGAGGTAGAGGAAAGGTTCAGACAAGAATGAGAGACCTTGGTAGAATTAGTTGGAGTCTGAGATAAGCACATGTAGACATGCATGTAAAATGGTTTGCAGTTGTCTCCCCTGCTGGCAGTAAACCTGGTAAGTTACAGGGATGCCAGCAGTAATCATGGAGGTTTGCCCTTACACCCTGGTGGGGTGCCCTATGTATGGGTGGGAATGGCTACATGCTCTGAGTCCACAGTTAGTGACATCAGAGCTGTGACAGTTCCTGAAGTATATAAGGCACAGCACTGCCCAAAGTTAAGTTGTTGATGAGGGTTGCTGAGCAGTTGGAGTGGGTTGGGAAAGAAGGATCCACTAGTGCAGTAACTAGTGGTCCATTTCTACATCAGCCTTTATAAGAGCCACACTGTGTCCAGGGACCTGGCGCAGGGGTGATCTCCCTACGGGGAGAGGGGATTCCACTCCATTGGGAGGGCGTACCTATCAAAGGGACAGCAAATCAATATGTGCGGCTGAGACAGCTGGCTGTGAAGGGCAGCTTGCCCCTACAAGATCAATAAAGATGCCTTGTTCAAAGATACCCCCACTGTGTGAGTGGGAAGTTACTCTCCAGTGGACGGCACCATCGAGAAGGAGTTCTTCATCAGGACCATCTCACTGCGGAGACCCTGATGAGGTGGGGGCGCTGCACGTGATATAGGTAGGACTCGCACACACTACCTCAGCTACCTGTCTGGATTGACAATCCCCGAATACCATCATGCAGGAGACTCAGGAGTCCTGTTGCCTATAGGTGCACCACCAGACACGACCATGTAATGGGGGCTGGTTAGACCACACGGGCCAATATGAGATTGGGTGGGTCAGACTAGAGGGAATACCCGTTACACACAGTTTCTCACATTGTAACAGTGTTTCTGGACCCTCCTTGACCCACCCAATCTCAGATTGGCCCCTGTGGTCTAACCGGTCCCCATTACATGGTTGTGTCTGGTGGTGCACCTGTTGGCTACAGGACTCCTGAGTCTCCCGCATGATGGTAGTGGGGATATCAGCAAGACAGGCAGCTGAGGTAGTGTGCTTTGAGTCCTACCTATATCCAGTGCAGCGCCTCCACCTCATCAGGATCTCTGCGTCCGCAGGGAGATGGATCTGATGAGGAACTCCTTCTTGGTGCCTTCCTCTGCTGAGTAACTCCACACTCACACATGAGGGTTTTGATGAATAAGGGAATCTTTATTGGCATGGTTCAGGCAGACTGCCCCTCGCAGCGGTCAGCTTAGCCGCTCATTCTTGCACCGCACATCCCTTTAGAAGGTCTTCCCTCCTAATGGTGTTGGGCCACCTCTCCCCTCAGGGAGATCCCCACCTGTGTCAGGTCCCTGAACACAGTGTAGATACTCTCTATAAATATCTGACAGCCTTGCTTGCTGCAGACCTCCAGAACTGAAACATACTCTGATTAACCTTGAACTCCTAGTTGACACACATTGAACCACTAACTTTGGGCAGTGCTGTGTCTTATATAACTTAGGGAATAGCCACACCTCTTGTGTCACTAACAGTGGACACAGAGTATGTTACCACTCCCCTGGTGTACATATGACACCTCACCAGGGTGTGAGGGCAAACCTCCATGATTGATGCTGGCAATCCTGTATACTTACCAGGTTTACTGCCAGCATGAGAGAACTGTATACCATTTTTAAACATGGCTACATAACCATGAAACAAAGTATCAATAGTAATGTAGAGGAAAGGTTACTAAAGCTGGTATAATGATTTTTGCTGATTTACATATATTAATTTTGTTTCTTTATTATACAATTACGTTATTTTTATGACGCACAAGCCACCTCATAAAGGGGCGTATGCTTTAGTTTTTAGGGTATACATGTATCTTATACCATATTACCTGTTAGAGAGTTTTTTTTATAGAAGCTTTCTCCTGTGTGCACCAGAATAAACTAATTTGATAACTGAATGTTTGTTGTAACATTTTTACAGCTTTCACAGTTTTGGTAGCAGAGGCTGGTTCCCAACATCTCGGATGCAGAGCACCTGGACAGGCCACTCCTCCATCACTCAAACTTGAGCGCTCATAAGAGTCACGGTAAGGGCACCTTTTTGCAAAAGCCTGTCTAAATTGTTTGAGTGATGTGTCGAGAGCTCGGTCTGGAAAGGCGTATCCTCTGAGTGACGAGTAAACCTCCAGTTTCAAGTGAGTTTATTAAGCTCTATTCCTGCATCCATTTTAAAGTATTAGAGTTGTAATGTTTTGTTAAGGACTAAGGTGAGAGTCCCGTTAAAAGCTCTGGTGTTTTGGTGATGAAGGGGAGTGTTTGTATGCTTAGACCGTACCTGGGTTGTGGTACATCATTTGTTTTCTCAGAAGGACAGATCATTGACTAAATATTTGCTTTATCAATAACATACCAAAAGAATTGTACATGATCAATTAAATTTGATTATTGTATCAGGAGAATTGTAAATGGTCAATTAAATTTGATTATTGGGGAGTCATGAGAAACCAGACTTCTCGTCCGACCACAGGGTCTCCTGGCCAGGTTATGTGCACAATTTATGGAGTTTCTACAGGGAAATATGCAAAGAATGGATACAGAGAAAGAGACAATGTAAATATATTTTGTTGGCCAGTGAATGCACTGTTTGTACTATTAGCAACTATTTGCGCAGATGTTTAAATGAAAGAGGGGTCTTTTTCTGTGGGATTGAAAAGCTCAGGGAGCACCGCTTTGTGTATTTTTGAATCCCACAGGGAAGCATACCTTAAAGTTATTATGGGCCAAATGAATTCTGTTGAGGGACAGGAGGGTCCCGCTGCATTTATTTTAACCATTGCCAGGACAGAAGTTAATATAATAACAAGTAAAATTGAAAGTGAATAGGAAAGAAATAACAAGTGAATTTGCCAATAGATTATGGTAATCAATCAAAACATATGAAGGTATTGAGGAAGTAGGTATTGAGGTTTATGCAAATAGAGACTGTGTATATGGTTTGGAAGCATAAAAGATCGACAGAATATTATTAATTGCTCACAATGAAGTTCAAATGTCTAAAAGGTGTACACCCATTATAATACTAAGTGAACAACACTGAAAAAGAAGAGAGTTTGAGTGTCAAAGAAG
>NC_134499.1:5175690-5248190 GCF_040206685.1 Ascaphus truei
GGTTACTGGGTGACGGGGTTACTGGGTGATGGGGTTACTGGGGAGTGGGGGGGGGTGATTGGGGGGTGATTGGGTGGGAGGTGGGGTGATTGGGTGGTGGGTGGGGTGATTGGGGGTTGGGGAGGGTGATTGGGTGATTGGGTAGGGTGATTGGGGTGGGGTTATTGGGTGATGGGGGGGGTGATTGGGGGGGTGATTGGGGGGGGGGGTGATTGGGGTGATTGGGGGGGGTAATTGGGGTGATTGGGGGGGTGATTGGGGGGGGTGATTGGGGTGATTGGGGGGGTGATTGGGGGGGTTGATTGGGGGGGTTGATTGGGGTGATTGGGGGGGGAGGTGATTGGGGTGATTGTGGGGGTGATTGGGGGGGTTGATTGGGGTGATTGGGGGGGGTGATTGGGGGGGTTGATTGGGGTGATTGGGGAGGGGGGTGATTGGGAGGGGTGATTGGGGGGGTGATGGGGGAGATGGGACACTTCTGGTAACACACACACACACACACACTCTCTCCCATGCACACACTCTCCCATGCACACACGCACACTCTCTCTCTCTCTCTCCCCCCTACACACACACACACACACACACACTCCCATGCACACTCACACACAAACAAACACACACACTCCCATTGACACTCACACACACGCACACAATCCCATGCACACTCCCATGCACACACACACACTCTCTCTCTCCCCCCCTACACACACACTCTCCCCCCCCCCCCTCTACACACCTTGGGATCGCTGTGGTCTCCGTGACACCCGAGGAAGCGGCGGGGGCCATGCCGCACCGGGAAACCGATAGTGCACGTCTTCCCCGGAGAGCGCTATATCCCACGGAGAGGGGGAGAAGAGGCGGGGGCAGGCCGGGTGTCGCCCTCGGTGGCTGTCGCTGCGGGTCACCGGGTGTCAGACACGCCGGGACATGGGGGCGGCGGCAGCCTTAGCTCAGTGGCTGTCGGTGGAGGAGACCTTCCGGGTCAGCGACCTGGCGGAGCTGCCACGCGAGATCGGGAATGAGTGGGGAGATTTGGGGTGTCGGGGGGAGATTGTGGAGAGGGGGGATCATAGAGGCCGGGAGAGATTGTGGTGAGGGGGGGTCACGGAGGCCGGGAGAGATTGTGGTGAGGGGGGGTCACGGAGGCCGGGAGAGATTGGCGTGAGGGGGGGTCACGGAGGCCGGGAGAGATTGGGGTGGGGTGGGTGGCAGATGGCCCGATGGGAGGGGGGGGGCGGATGGCCTGTGGCAGACAGAGGCGCGGAAGGGGGAAGAGTGAAAGCGCTGAGGAGGGAAAGTATTGCTGAGAGGCAGGGGAGGAGCGAAGGCACTGCTCAGAGAGGCGGGGTAATCTCCCCCAACAACATGAACCCGCCTCTGGCTTTTTTTTTTTTTCTCCAGCGCGAGCGGGGGAAAAACAGCAGCGCGAGCGGGGGAAATTTTAAAAAACACACGTGTGCTGCTTGGGCCAATATTTACTCGCCCGGAGGTTAAATCTACTCGCCCCGGGCGTGTAAATGTATAGCATTGTCGAACACTGCTTATAGGGGACTATCAGTAGTTCAAAGGAACGAATTAAGGACCATGTTATTGGTTATAAAACATTTAGTAATTATTGTATGCAACTAATACATTTTTTGATTCTCTCTAGGCATAGGTTAAAGTTGAAACTGCCCCTACTCGAGATGGGGTTAATGGTCAAGCATTTCCTATGCAAACACGCTCTTCATCGCAGATGAAAAGGCCCATTTTAAGTGCTACTCAACACTAATACAGCAATTAAAGTGGCAGAGATTTCTTCCTGGATCTACGTGACTCACGTAAAGCTCATCCAGCTCCACCCACAGCCGCTTCATGTTAACGTTTTGAAGAGTAAAAATAAAACTCTGACCGTTAACCTACGGATTTTTTTTTCTATTCTTTTTATTCTTTTAGAGTGTGTTTAAGTTAGAATTTTAAGATGTATGCACCATTGGGCCTGCGAAAGTATAACCCACAGAGAGATGACAAGATTGTAGTGGGAATGCTCTGCGGAGCCTTGTCAGAAATACTAATTTTTCTGTGGTCCTTATACATCGCAGATACCTATCACCATGGTCAAGGGAACACTACACTAAGCACCATATCACCCACTAACATCACAAAGTCCATTGGTACACTCCGAGACAAGCGAGGCCTACATTTATCCACTTGGGTAAGAGACAACACGTTTGTGGATGTTTGCAGATCAATATATAATAAATAAATCTGGGGTAAATGAATCCTGCTGGGTGTGTGGATACATACCACATACACAAATAGCCCCATGGGTAGGAATACCTTACACTGATGCTGAATTTAGAGAAGGGAACATCAATTTGAATTTGTTTACAGGAAACTTTTCTAAAATTCCACTGCTAAATAAGGTTCCAGTAGGTGGATTTTACATAAATTATACTAGCAACACCAATAACTGTCAGGTGCCTCCTCCAACCAATGTAACCTGTGTAAAAATGTATTTACGGCCTGGAGCAAAACATTTACAAGGAGGATGTGGCCTACGTCAGTGAAACAGACCGGGAATCCTCTGGATCAGCAAACTATACATTTATTGGCACATAAACAGCAAAAATGTTCACTCTGACATGTTTCGTGCGAGGGATCACACTTTATCAAAGAGCATGATACACTGCTCTTTGATAAAGTGTGATCCCTCGCACGAAACATGTCAGAGTGAACGGTTTTTGTTTGCTGTTTATGTGCCAATAAATGTATAGTTTGCTGATCCAGAGGATTCCCGGTCTGTTTCACTGACGTAGGCAGCTGCACCGCCTTCTTCTCTCCATTTGTTCTTAATACATTAACAGATGTGTTAGACGATGTTCTCAATTACACAACTACAGCCATTGCATCACTAAACCAAGAACAGGTCTAGATCAGGCTTATGGCCTTACAAAACAAAATGGCCTTAGACTACATTTTAGCATCAAAAGGAGGGGTATGTGCCCTAGTTAAAGAACAATGCTGTGTTTTCATCCAAGGTCTGAGTGGCAAGGTACAGCATGAACTAGACGAAATAGAAGAGATTCAAGTAAGACTTAGGAAAGTAGGTGACACAGAATGGGATCCTTTGGGGCTTGGTGGAATGATGGAATCGCTGGGAGCGAAACTGTTGAATGCTTTACTGTGTGTAGTAGTGGTACTTGTTGTCATATATGTGTGTGTCACATGCTGCAAAGGTATGATCCACAAATGTGCTACCCCTCACATTCTCAGACCTGATGCCATTGTTTGCAGATCCAAGCTACAGCAGTCCCTTGAAGAAAGAAGATGCAAAGTACAGTAATCTAACTCTGGAAGACATTCTGGCTGCAGCGCCATACAAGATTAGAACAGTGAAGGGCACGTGCCCTCTTCCTCTGAGTTATACCAATGAGCATTATCTTATGATGGAGCACCCCAAAATACAATTTGTGTCTCCATACGTGTCTCTGGACTAATATCATGCCAATAATTCGCAAAAGCAATGTTTTAAGAATAAAGAAGAGGGACTGAGAATGTTGAGAAAATTGGACATTAGGGGGATCTGACGTAAACAGCACTAAGATCTAAGCAGCCATTTTTGCAGACTATTCTTGTCAGCCTTTTTGTCTTGTTTGCTATAAGTTTTGTTTGTCTTTCAGTTTGTTATAAGCTGTGTCTGTCTTCCATGTTGTAATGTGCTGATTTCTGGGATGCAAAGCAAGCTTGTGTGTTTGAACATGAGAAACAGAGATGTTGTTTGAACTCTCAGCCGAGTCTTTGTATCTTTTACCAGCTGCAAACAATGGGGTGATGGGAAAGGAGTATGTGGGAGTAATGGGAGGTAGAGGAAAAGTCCAGACAAGAATGAGAGACCTTGGTAGAATTAGTTGGAGTCTGAGATAAGCACAGTTTCTCACATTGTAACCCTGAAACAAAGTATCAATAGTAATGTAGAGGAAAGGTTACTGAAGCTGGTATAATGATTTTTGCTGATTTACATATATTCATTTTGTTTCTTTATTATACAATTACGTTATTTTTATGACGCACAAGCCACATCATAAAGGGGGTTATGCTTTAGTTTTTAGGGTATAAATGTATCTTATACCGTATTACCTGTTAGAGAGTTTTTATATAGAAGCTTTCTCCTGTGTGCACCAGAATAAACTAATTTGATAACTGAATGTTTGTTGTAACATTTTTACAGCTTTCACAGTTTGCAAAGGAGGCAGAGGTGCCAGGTTGGCGCATGCCCCTTTTGCAGACTGAGAAAAGGTGCCCTTCCAGCTTTACAACCCGGCAAATTGGTGATTGGCTGGCAGGAGAATTCCCATGCTCTGTTCAGGTTAGTGAATGAAAGTCTGAAAGCCTTAAGAGAGCTTGCAGCCATGAGAAGCGCAGATTCCAAGCGCCAAACTAACAGCGGCAAATTCAAAGATGCTCAGAACTGAATAGACGCGAGCCGGCTTCAAAGATTTTCAAGTCAGAAAAGTTTCTAAGTCCCACTTTTTAGAATGTACCGGTCGCGGCTGGCATTGCATGCCAAAAACAGTTCTAGGACTTTTGCGAGTAACTACCGGTCATTGGAAAGTGCTCTAAAAAGGTCATCTTAAGGAAAATGGATTTATTCGTTAGTCCCTGAAAGGGTTAAAATAAAGGCCAGAATCTCCAACCTCCATCTTGTCATGAAACACCAGTCTGCTTGAACTTTTCCCTGAATTGAATGGTATATGTAAGCAGAAAAACGACCTCCAGATATGCTAATTGTTTGCAGTTAAAGTAGAACATAGCCAAGGCTATAGATAATGTGTATGAGTGGAAAATCCACAGCTAGGCTGTCATTTTAGTAATATGCTAATATTGTTATGCCTCTATTTAACACCTTATTTTCCTGTATAAATAGTATTGCTTTTCCGTAATAAAGTTGACATGAAGAATCAGAATTACTCTCTGTGTCTCTTTCTTCATTTCCCGAGCGCTTGTACGTCATCAGATTGAGATCCAACAGCCCAGAGTGTGGTTAAGTCTCCCTGGGTAGAGCAGCATTGTTTCCAGTCATGGCCGGTTGACCGAGGTTGTCCCCAGCCCGTATTGAGTTTAAGAACCTTACAATTGGTGTCAGAAGCGGCATTCCCACTGGGTGGTGAGTATATTTAATATCTCACCCCCTCCCCCCCCCCCCCTCTGGGAATCTCTTGGTTAAATTGGTTAAATTGTGACTGTGAAGTTAAGGGTTAAGGTCCCTAAGTGTTTAACAGGATTTCCTGACTCTGGGTGTGTGTGTGTGTGTGTGTGTGTGTGTGTGTGTGTGTGTGTGTGTGTGTGTGTGTGTGTGTGTGTGTGTGTGTGTGTGTGTGTGTGTGTGTGTGTGTGTGACTCTGTTTGTGTGTGTGTGTGTGTGTGTGACTCTGTTTGTGTGTGTGTGTGTGAGTCAGGAAATCTAGGTTGAAGTCCTAGAAACCAGACTGGGTTGTCATCTCTGATCTAGGTGCACGACTTTTGCATATTGTGTAAAGTATAAGAATGCTAATGACTTATTTGCTATTATTTGTCATAATTTCACTGGTTTTCTATAAGCTACTAATGGACTCTGGAGGTAAGCCAGAGGTTATTAAGTATAAGACTAAACAAGTTGTCCCTTGCAAGCGTAAACCTGGTCAGACTCCTAAAGAATTTGTTGCTCAGACGGCTGGCGATTATTATTGTGACCCGTTTGTAGATTATGCGGCAGGCTATGCGCAATTGTCTTTATCTTCTCGTTGGGATACCCTGCCTCTGATTTCACTGGCAGTTGATGATGAAATTTTTTCTAGTGGATACAGGTGCCACTAAATCATCATTGTCCCAACGATATTACAAAGGGCCAGTATTGTCAACAAGAGAGTCCTCGACAAGTGTAGGAGGGGTTCCTATTCAATGCAAGTCCAAGTGAAAAGAAAAAAAACACGCCACCTCATGTAAAAAGTTTGTTTGAATCCCTGATTATTTTTTCCTGAATGGTTCCCTGTGTGAAAGATAAATCATGCTAATTATCACATATACACAAATCACCATGAACTTGCAAGTGCTTACAAAAATATGAATATTATTAGTTGCTCATGATGAAGTCTAAATTTTTAAAAGGTGTACATCCATTATAGATGGAGAGGACAACGGAAAAAGAATGGGCATATGATATTCAGCCCGGTCACCGGTAAAATTTAAAGGGCTTATTCGTTCTGGCCAGGCGAATTAGTTTTTTAAACCGGAGACATTCTTTCCGTTTGCTCTATTTCTATCTCAAAGATAGGAGAGAAACACCCCTCCCCTCCAGTTTAAAGAATGCACAGCGATCACAATCCAGACATGAAAAGTTAACTAGTTCTGTAGCTTAAGAGAAGAAGTGTGTGTTTTCTGTTTGTGTGTAACCAGTAAAAACACATTTCAAGTTTATTTCTTTAGGATTAGGATATGTTTAGGGAATTCTGGTAAGTGCGTCTGCAGGGGGCCATGCTTTATGTATCGTGTCCAGTATTATTCACAGTGCTATTCATATGCTTCTTTAGGCTAGTGTGTTTAAGGTGGGTCTTAAAGGTGGATAGAGAGGGTGCTAGTCAGGTATTGAGAGAAAGGGCATTCCAGAGGAGTGGGGTTGTCAGTGAGAAAGGTTTAAAGCGGGACAGGGCTTTAGATAAGAGGAGATGTTCTGATGTATGGATACCATCTTTTCCTTAAAATAGTCAGCAAAGTCCTGAGGTGAGATGAAGGACGAAGAGGCAGCTGAGTGTGGTTTAAGTAGAGAGTCAAAGACAGAGAAGAATCGTGTTGATTAATGAAGAAAAGTAGGTTTGTTTAGCTTGAGAGAGGGCAGAGTTGCAGAAAGCGTTCAGAGGAACGTAGCATGCGCTTGTGGGAATTTATTGTGTGTTTATAAGTTATCTGACCTATTGGTACTAATGTCCCATTGTTTATATTTTTGGGATGCCATCAAATGTAGTTCTTAGGGCTGTGGAGAAAGCGGCATTTTAACTTTGAGCTAATATTACACGGAAAACCGTTATGTTATCTGCTCGGCACTCTCAAGGTCTTTTGGCGGTAAGCCCAGGTTGGCTAAATGCCCGGGATGATCTGAATTTGTTTTTTTAATCAAATGGAAAGTGCTGAGTGTCTTTTTTTTTTTTTTTTCCAAAAATTTTTTATTAGGCAAATACTTATTTCACAATGTACATGTCATATATGTTAATACAGCCTAATACAAGTTTTCTCCATTTTTTGGTTAAAGAAACCAGAGAGAAAGAGGAAAGCTCATCGCCCTCCTGGCCCTCCTGGGGTTGTGAGGGGGGCGCGAGTATGGAAACAGAGAGTAAGAGTATGAAAAGGGGGGGAAGGGAAGGTGGGGAGGGGGGAGGGGGGGGGATACTTGTTGCTTATTACGTCCTCAGAGTATTTCTACTGGAGTTTCTAGACTCGTTCTTTTTACTTTTCATCTTTGGGTTAGGGACGTGGGGGTGCCATATGGGTTAGCCACGGGTCCCATGTTTTATTAAAGGAGTCCGTGGATCTTTTCAGAAAAGCCGATAGTTTCTCCATGTTCATTACCTCTTGTATCCTATTTTTTATCGTTTGTTTTGAGGGGGGAGACACTTTCTTCCAGGCGGCAGCCTCTGCACATCTAGCCGCTGTTAGGATGAAGGAGATTAATTTACCTGTTGGTCGGTCCACATTTTCTAGGGGCCTGGCCAACAGGTAGGTCAGCGGGTCGACAGGGATTTTGAGGCCGGTGACCTCTTCTATTAATTTTTGAGTGGTTCCCCAGTATTTTTGAATTTCCGGACATGTCCACCAAATGTGTGCCATGTCCCCCTTTTGACCGCAACCTCTCCAGCATAGATCGGACGCCTGGGGGTAGATTTGGTTTATTCTAACTGGGGTAAGATACCAGCGGAACAGTATTTTATATATATTTTCTTTGATTGTGGTACATATGGAAGTTCCTGAGGCATTCTCCCAAATTCTTTCCCAGTCCTCTCGGTCTATAACTATGCCCAATTCTGCTGCCCAATGCAGCATATAGTCATGGGTGGGGGCTTCTATAGCCCTTTCTAATACTGCGTAAATTTGTGTTATAAGACCTTTCTGGTGGCCTGTTTCTCGACAAAGCCGCTCAAAAACTGTGAGAGGGGGAAATTTCAACGTTGGGGATAAGGTTCGAACAAAGTGCCGAATTTGTAGATACTTAAATACGTCCAACCTTGCTATTTCATATTTGGTTTGTAGATTTTGATAGCTCAGGAATTCTCCAATGCTCACGAGGTCAGCGATCGTTCTAATATTTTTTACTTTGAATTGATCCAGCTGTCTGGGCTCACAACCAGGAGGAAATTTCGGATTTTTGTGAATTGGTATGAGTTGGGATTGGGGCGAAGTGAGCTTAAATTTATGTTTGCATCTCGTCCAGATCTCCCATGTGTGTCTCATTGGACCTAATTTGAGTTTACTATTCTGCATGTCTTCCCTGCTCAGGGACCAAAGGCAAGCTGGTAGTGAAGGCGTTCCGGCGTAGTATGATTCTATGTCTAGCCAACAGTATTGGTTTGGGTTGGCATTCCAGACTACCACCTGTCGCAATTGTGCGGCTAGGTAGTATTTTGTGATGTCTGGGACCCCAAGTCCTCCTCTTCCCCTTGATGCCAGGAGAACTGTCCTAGCGGTTCTGGGTTTCTTACCCTGCCAAATGAAGTGGAAGATTAGTTTTTGTATATTCTTTAATTCTGAGCCAGGGATGTGGACTGGGAGCGTCTGGAAATAATATAATAATCTGGGGAGTATGTTCATTTTAACCGAGATCATTCTCCCGATCCATGATATTTGATATCCTCCCCATTTCGCTAGGTCTTGTTTAATTTTCTGGAATAAGGTCGGGTAATTTTGTTGATATAGGGATTGGTAGTTCCTCGCTATCTTTACTCCCAGATATTTGATACTCGAGGAGCTCCAATGATAGTTAAAGTTTAATTTGAGGAGTTTCACCTCTGGCTCTGGCAGGCTTAGATTTAATGCTTCCGATTTATTGTTATTGATTTTATAGCCTGATATATCTCCAAAATCTCGGAGTTCTTTTTGGAGGTTAGGTAGGGATGTTTGGGGTTGCGTCAGGGTTAAAATGACATCATCTGCGAATAGTGATATTTTGTGCTGCCTGTGTCCAATTTCTATTCCTTTGATGTCTCTATTTGTTCTTATTGCCGCTGCTAGGGGTTCTATGGTTAATGCAAAGAGGAGAGGAGATAGGGGGCATCCCTGTCGAGTTCCATTAGTAATCTCAAATCTCTGGTTACTGCCCCCTGGTAGTTTTACTGTTGCAGATGGATTTTGATATAATCTACGGACTCCTTCTAGATATGCGTCTTTGAAGCCGAATTTGCGCATAACATGGTCCATGAATAGCCAGTCTATTCTATCAAACGCCTTCTCTGCGTCCAAGCTAAGGAGTAATGCTTTGGTCCCTGTGAGATGGACATGTTCAATAATGTCAATTATCTTTCGGGTATTGTCCGAGGCCTGTCTGCCTGCTACGAATCCCACTTGGTCTTTATCTATTAATCTTGGTAAAATGGGATTCAATCTATTTGCGAGTATTTTGCTATATAGTTTGAGATCACAGTTAAGCAGGGAGATTGGACGGTAGCTTCCACATTGCATCGGGTCCCTGCCTTCTTTGTGTATTATGGCCAGGGTGGCCAGGGACATTGACGTAGGGATTTGATTTCCTTCCATAAAATCGTTAAATATTCTTAGGAGATGCGTGGATAATACTGGCAAGAATCTCTTATAGTAAACATTAGTGAAGCTATCTGGGCCAGGAGACTTAGTGATTTTTAATGATTTGACCGCCTCTTCCAGTTCCTCTTTTGAAATCTCAGCATTGAGGACTGTGTTTTCCTCCTCCGTTAGTGTGGGGAGTTGACACTTATCTAAGTATTGTGCTATTAATTCAGATGCTGCTGATTCGGGGCGGCTCTTTTTGGATCTTAGGTTATAAAGTTCGGTGTAAAATTTTGTAAATTCGGCTGCTATTTTTTTGTCACTATGTTGTATCTCACCAGACCTACTCTTGATCGCCGTGATTTGGGACCGTTTATGCACCCCTCTTAATTTAGTCGCTAGATGTCTGTCTGCCTTGTTCCCTTTATCATAATATTGTTGGTTGGTCCATTTAAGGGCTTTCTCAACATCCTCCAGCTGGATTTGTCTAAGTTTTGCTCTAGCTGTTGTCAATGTTTTATATATTTTTTTTGAGGGGTTAGCTTTATGAGTTTGTTCTATTATTTTGATATCATCCGTGAGCTCCTTTATTAGTTTTTGGCGGGCTTTTTTCCTGTGGGATGCGATGGAGATGAATTTCCCTCTAATGGTTGCCTTATGGGCTTCCCACAGGATTGCTGGAGAGGAGACGGATCCTGAGTTAAAAAAAAAAGTAGTCTCGAATGGCAGATCTAATCTCTCTTTCTATCTCAGGATGGTTGAGTAGTGAGTCATTTAGCCTCCATGAGTAATTTATTGTCTTTTCAAAGGGTGTTGTCAAGGTTATGGTAGTTGGGGCATGATCAGACCATGTGATCGGTCCTATGTCGGAGTCAGTTGTTGCCGCCACCACATTTTTTGTGGCCAGAAAGTGGTCTATTCGAGAGTAGGTCTGGTGAGGTGCTGAGTAGAAAGTATAGTCTCTCTGGCCCTGGTGTTGGGTTCTCCAGATGTCCACCAGTGAAAACTCGCTCAAGATTCCCCTAAACCTTTTCCCTGTGATCTGGGAGGGGGTTGTGCGGGGGGGACCCATTGTGGTCGATCTGTCCTCGGTAGGGTTGAGGACCATGTTTAGGTCCCCTCCCACTATCATCGATGATAGATATCCCGGGTCTATGCCCTCGAGTACTTTCTTTAGGAATTCGGTCTGGTTCTCGTTTGGGGCATATACATTGATAAGAGCGATCGCTGAGCCCGCTAAGGAGCCATATACCACTAGGAATCTACCCTCTGGGTCCGCAGTTGTTTTGATATGATTGAATGGGGTGCCCTGTCTGATCAGGACAGCTACGCCCCTTTTTTTGCTAGTAAATGATGCGAAAAAACACATTGGGAACACTTTTTTGAATAAATTTGGGGGGTCTTGTGATGTGAAGTGGGTCTCCTGTAGAAATATGATGTCCCCCCTGATCTTTTCATATCTTGGAGTGCTAGCCTCCTTTTACGGTTATTCTGGAGGCCCTTCACATTGAGAGAGGTGAATTTAATTGTGGTTTTGCTAGCCATTTGGGTTCTTTTTTAGAGGGTGTCGTAAGGCCTCATCTTTCCCATCTGAGGGGCCCTGATTCAGTAAGTCTGAGTCTAGTTTATATCTCTGTAGGTGTGGGAGTTGTGAGTTTTTTTGGCTAAGATAGCTATTTTAAGCTGAGGGGGGGCGGCGTGGGGGAGGGTCAACGGGGGTAGGGCGAAGATCAGCTGGGACAGGGTCAGCTGATAGAAATAGGTTGTAACGAGGCCTTGAAAAGGTCTCAACAAACTTTTGCCAGCTTTAAGAACAGCCGGCATTTGGGCTATAAGAGCCCTTCTGGGGTGGTTCCGGGTCAGTCCACCGTTGGACGTCTGAGGGGTCCAAACCCTCTATAGAAATTACTTAACCCCTTTTTTATGTAAATTCTCAATCCACGGGTGAGGGAAGATAGGGGAGGTGAGGGTGTGATTCAGGCAGTTTAAACATTTTGCATTTTTATACAACATCTGTTGCTTAGTATTACACCACAGCCCCACTGTGCACATTTTGATTTTCCACCCAAGCAGTTTCAACTTTCTTTTGTCAGTTTGCTTCGTCTGAGTGGGAAGGGGGTGGGGGGGGGGGATGGGGTAGGGGGTGAGGGAGGGGTTGGGGGGGTGGAGGGTGGGGGGGTGGAGGGGTGGTGGGGGGGGGGGGGGTTGGGGCGGTTGGTGGGGGGGGGGTGGTGGGTGGTGGGGTGGTGGATGGGGGGGGGTGGGGGGTGGTGGGGTGGAGGGGTGGGCGGGTGGGGGGTGGTGGGGGGGGAGGTGGGATAGTGGGGGGGTGGGTTGGGATGGGGGGGGGGGTTGACAGAACCTTTCCAACAATATAGGCTTTTCACATTTTTGTATGTTGCATCCATTATACCACTTTTTGCTATTAGTATGCAATATATTATCTGGGAATCAGTCAAGGCACCTTTTGTTTTCTTATAAATCCTTGCGTCCCCTGGGTTCTATTCCAAAGAAAGGCATAGGTGCATAAACCACATTGCGTTTAATTCACAACTTTTATATATTACCGGGGGGGAGGGGGTGGGTGGGGGAGGGGGGCGGGGGGGGGGGCTAGGGGGGAGGGGGGCGGGTGGGGGGAGGGGGGCGGGTGGGGGGGGAGGGGGGGGGCAGGAGGGGTGAGGGGAGGGGCGGGAGGGGTGGGAGGGTGGATGTGGGGGTGGGGGGGGGGTTTACGGTTCCTTTCCAACAGTGTGGGCATTTCACATTTTTATGTGCTGCGTCAGTTGTATCACTCTGTACAATAAGTATGCTATACACTATCTGGCAGTCAGCTTAGGCACATTCAGTTTTCCTATGGACCTTTGCTTCCTCTAGGTTCTGTTCCAAGGAAGGTCATAGGTACATATCTCTTCTTGCATATATTTTTCAACTTTTGTATAGCACCCGTGGGGAGGGGGGAGGGGGGGGAGTGGGGGGGAGAGGAGGGGGGGGGAGAGGGGAGGGGGGGGGAGAGGGGAGGGGGGGGGGAGAGGGGAGGGGGGGGGGAGAGGGGAGGGGGGGGAGAGGGGAGGGGGGGAAGGGAGGGGGGGAGAGAGGGGGGGGGGGAAAGGAGAGGGGGGAATGGGAGGGGAGGGAGGGGGGGGAAAGGAGAGGGGGGAATGGGGGGGGAAGAGAGGGGGGGGGGAAAGGAGAGGGGGAAAATGGGGGGGAGGAGGGGGTAGTGAGGGGAAGGGGGTAGGGAAGGGAAGGGGATAGGGAGGGGAGGGGGGGGAGGTTAATGGAACATTTCAGGCAGTACAGGCATTTCACATTTTTATATGTTGTAACTCTCATACCACTCTATGTAATGGGAATCTTGTATACTGTCTGAGAGTCAGCTCAGGTCTATTAGGGGAGGCACAGGTGCACATCACACATTATGTATATTTTTCAACTTTATCTAGCGTCGAGGGGGGGGGGGAGGGAGGGGGGGGGGAAGGGGGAGGGAGGGGGGGGGAAGGGAGGGGGGAGGGAGGGGGGGAGGTTGACGGAACATTTCAGGCAGTACAGGCATTTCACATTTTTGTGTGTTACATCTATTGTATCACTCTGTCCCATCAGTATGCTATGTGCTGTTTAGAGATCAGCGAGGGTACTCATAGCTTTTCTATGTACTTTTACTTCCTCTGAATGTCGTTCTAGAGGGGGGGAAGTATAAGGAGAGGCATAGGGGCATTCCACACATTATATATACTTTTCGGTTGTGGGTCGTGGGTTTATGTGTATCATTCTCATGTACTGTGGACCTGGGTTTTGGGAGTGGGGGGGAGGGTGGGGGCTGGGGGGGGGGGGAGTGGGGAAGGAAACCAGGGTGGGGAGGGGGGTGAGAGGGGGGATGCGGGGGGAAGGGGGGGACGTGTGGTGGAGTGGAGGGGGGAGGGTGGGGAGGAGGGGGGGGGGGAAGGGCGGGGGGCTATGTGCTTGGGTTGGGGTTGCTACGGGTGGAGGGGGGTGCCGCGGGGTACTTTCTATGGTATAACCTTTTATTATGCTACTCACGGCCTCCAGGGCGCAAAACCTTAACTTGTGTTTGTGCGTCCTTTAAAACAAGTCGGCTGAACTGGGTCCTCGGGGTCGCAGTTGTCCTCCGTCTCTTGCGCCAATGCGTTTCCGCTGGTTCAGGTTCCGCTGATTGCCCGCTGATGGGCCGCACCCCCCTCCCCCTCCATGGGCCAAAAAAAAACATCCCGTGGGATCGGGACCACCGGCTGAAGAGGGGGGTGGAACGAACACCCCTGCAGCCTCGTCCGAAAGACTGGGGATCGGGGCATGGCAGAACAAGGTCTGGAGCTAGACCCTCATTGCGAACCGGCAACAGGGAAACCACGATCCCGCTCCATCCGGTCGAGTTGAGTGTGGACCAGGATTTCGACTCGGCTGGCGGGATTCGCCTCGGTGCCATCGCGGGAACAGATGGCACGTGTTCCAACGTGGGCAGCGGTCTTCAGTGTCGTCTTGATCGGGAGGTCAGCGGCTTCTCTCCAGGTACAGCTCCGGCCCGATGGGATATCCTTCAGTGTAGTTGTGGGTCTCCTCTCTCTCTCGGGATCGTGAAGGGGGGTGTTGTTTGGGTGCGGTGGCGGCTGTTACTTACTTGTCTTTGGAGTGCTGGGCCGCGATCCTCTCCGATGTCCGGGGTGGGTCTCCTGCGGTGTCTTCAGATGGTAGGTTGCCCGATAGCCATGCCTGAGGAGGGGTTAGGCCCAAGGCCTTTGCAAATGGGGCCATGTCCGCGGGGTATTTCAGGGACAGGAACTTTCCGTTTCTGTTCACCGAGATTTTGAACGGAAAGCCCCATCTGTACTGTATTCCCTTCTCCCGGAGCAGGTTAGTCAGTGGCTTTAGCTCCCGTCTTCGGTCTCTTGTTGCTTTTGACAAGTCGTTGAACACTTGTAGTGTCTCATTTTGAAAAGTTATTTCTCCCATGTCCCGGCATGCTGAAATAATTCTTTCTTTTGAGGTATATTTATGCATTTTTATTATGATGTCCCTTCTGCGTTTTGGATCGTCAGACTTGGGTCCTAGCGCACGATGGGCTCTGTCCATTTCCATCTCCTTTTCCTCCATCTCCCCGCAGACCAGATTGAAGAACTCCAGAAGGTAAGGCCTAATCTGTTCTTGTGTGATTGACTCTGGAACATTTCTCACACGGATGTTTTGTCTTCGGTCACGGTTTTCTTGTTCTTCCATGCCTTCTTTGAGGAGGGAGATCTCTTCACCCAGGCGGCTGATCTCTTCTTCTGCTTCTCCCTGTCTTTGTAGGGATTCGGAGAGCTTGTTCTCTAGGGTAGTGGTCTTTTCCGTTAGCCCTGAGATTTCCTTCCTTATGTCGCTCACCGCAGACCGCAATTCCGTTTGGAAGGAGGTTTTGAGGGTGGCAGCCATTCCCGCCATCAGATCTTCCAAATATGCCCTGGTTATTGCCTGTTCTGGGCTTGTAGGGGGGCTCTCTCTCGGCTGGGTCTTTTTCCCCGGTTGGGAGGTAGCGCCATGCGGTCCGCCGCCATCTTGGGGATTCATAGCGCTTGCTTTCCCTCGCTGAGACGGTGAGAAAAATTTGGTAACAGCCTGGTTATTCGTTTTTTTTGTTTTTGACATTCCCCTTCTGTTTGTCTATCTGATAGGACTATTTTCGTCCATAAATTTGAAGTTTAAGTGGGGGTTTTGTCGCTGTATAACCCGCGGGTTTCAGGAGCTCCTCTAGCAGCCGTCCATACCGGGTGACGTCACCGGAAGTCCCCCGTGCTGAGTGTCTTTTAAAGGCAAAACGCTGGCTGTGTGCTCGGCACTTTACAAAGAGATTATATTACAAGAAAATAATGTGGGGTCCTATACAGAATCATTTGTCTATTTTAAATGGAAATCTCCTATCCAAGGTTTCAGGGTTTTTCTTATATTTACAGGTTCATTATTGCCAATATAAAATAGAAAAAATCACCCAGCGCTCTTATGAACAGAAAAGACTGTGCAAGTGTATATATAGTGAAGAAAAATATATAAAGATATATAAAAGTGCTAATTAATAAAATAAAAGCCTTATCTGCTTCTACCCACGATGAATCCTCCTGGTGGATTCTTGGGAACACAGCTTGTATAAAAAAATGCGGGGAGCTCAGGATCCATTACATATGTAAAAAAAAATAAACAGAAATACATAGTGCAATACTGTGTAAAAATATCCAAATAAGTGATTATGACACCTAATGAGTGCACACTCACAATTTCACAGGATAAAATGAGCGATGTGCCCTTCCAGGGTTGCCTCTGGATAATGGAGGGATACTTGATAGTAGTATTAATTCAGATCGCGTATCAGCTCCAGGATGAGCGTGTAAGTAACAAGGTATGCACACAAGAAGAAAAGGCAGACTAAGTGTAGGGCGTAAATCAGTTTAGTGGAAATATTCAAAATAAGCAATGGCCACACACATCTAGCCCCTATACAATGTGTATTGTACGAAGTTCGCCCACTTGGATACCGGTGGTTGGAAAACGGATTTCAGATGAACGTCGCTCACTTCAGTCACTGGTGCGCACACAGCAGCTGGTGGGAGCTCCTTGCTTCCGCGTTCCTTGACAGCGCTGTCGGGCGCTTCGGGGGACATCTTCAGTGACTGAAGTGAGCGACGTTCACCTGAAATCCATTTTCCAACCACCACACGCTCATCCTGGAGCTGATACGTGATCTGAATTAATACTACTGTCAAGTATCCCACCATTATCCAGAGGCAACCCTGGAAGGGCACATCGCTCATTTTATCCTGTGAACGTGTGAGTGTGCACTCATTAGGTGTCATAATCACTTATTTGGATATTTTTACACAGTATTGCACTATGTATTTCTGTTTTATTTTTTTTACATATGTAATGGATCCTGAGCTCCCCGCATTTTGTCTACAATCCCTATTGCCAATGCCACAGATGTTAAAAGTCCTACTACAGGCTTTTACTTTTACCACAAGCAGTAAATATTGTTATGGCCGCTACATATACTTATTTCCCAGTTTCATTTTGCTACAGATCAAGCAACCAACACTTTAGCCACTACTGTTTTCATAAATATGTTAATATATATTGTTCACATGGTATATAGCTAATATACAGGTATGAACAAAAGAGGGGAGATACCCAGATATGGCTCTCCTCAAAGCACTGAAGCAGCAGGACAAGCTTTTTGCATGGTAAAGCAGCATTTAATGACCACCCCATTGCTGGCTTTACCTAATTATAGCTTGCCATTTCGCCTATACTGTCAGGAACTGAAAGAGCATGTCTCGGGGGTACTCACACAAACACACAGCAGGAGGCAGCGCCCAGTGGCATACTATAGTACTCGCTTACATTCTGTCGCACAAGCATTTCCCCCGTGTCTAAGAGCTGTAGCGGCTGCTGCAAGTCTTGTTGACACGGCCCAGACTCTAGTACAGGGACACACCTTACAGGGTTATGTCCACATGCAGTCTCTACTTTACTTCTGCGCAGCTCCAATTGACCAATAGCAGACTGACCAAATACGAGGTAATACTGCAGGGCTCTGACAATATTACGGTGCACAGATGCACAGATGCACAGATTCACAGATGCACAGATGCACAACATTAAATCCCGCTACTTTACTACCAACACCTGAGGCAGGAATTCCACACAACTGTGTTAGTGACACAGGTACTGTTACACAGGTCTATAGATCCAGAACTTGATATGTTTGTTGACAATACACAATGCACAGCAGGTTCAGAATTTATTTGAAGCAATGTTACCTCCATGGGCTCTTGCAGTAATTAAGGTTGCTGCCCATACTAACAGGGCTGACAGGCTCTCATTAGGAAATACCTTTGCAGATAATACAGCAAAGCAAGCAGCAAGCCGCCCATATGTTGAGGCCTATGCATATCTCTCACACACAGACCCAGACAAACACATAGCATTTCCAATTGATCTGACCAGTTTTTATCAACAATTGTCTGTAGATCTTATTACAGAGTCGGCAAACAAGGGTTATCAGCAAAAAGGGGATTTCTGGTACGGCCCTCAGGAATGACGGATTTGCTCCTAATATTCGACCCAAGGGGGAAGAGTACTGTTCTACATATCATATCTGCCAACTTTATAACTTTTAGCCATTTTCTTTCCAAAGGTTTCCCTTTTTACTATAAGCAGTAGTTATTGTCAAAGTCAGTGGGTAATATTAATATATAATTAACAAAGGCTGTGCGGTCAGGCGGAAGAGCTGAAATAAAAATGTATTCAGCTAAAATATCCTGCTAATCAACTTGACCATGTTATGGGACAGTTGATCAAATTGACAGATCTGCCCTTTTGGAGTATCATGGTAAATCCAGGTCCAGTGGGGATGAACGCATAGCCTTTGTTACTTAATACAATCAAATGGCACCATGTATTAGACATACTTTAAAGAAGTATTGGCCTATTTTATTAAGAAACAACACTCTGGCACAGGTACTTACCCCCACTCCGAGCATTATCTTTACCAAGGCTAATAACCTGAAATCCATGGTAGCACCTAGTTGTCCTTTATCCAGTAAGAAATCCAATCCATCTAATGCAGTGAAAGGCTTCTTTACTTGTACAAGATGTACAGCTTGTGCCTATGGCACGTCCAGAATAACATTTAAATCAAATGTCACCTGCAAGGTCTATTCAGTGAAATCTTTTATCAACTGCCGCTCCACGTATGTTGTTTATTTACTTACCTGTCCCTGTGGCCTACACTATATAGAACGGACAGGGAGGTCCTTTCAAAGAAGAATATATGAGCATATATACAATATCCAGATGGGCCTAATAACTCATAGCGTGTCCCATCATTTTTTGGTTTATCATAACCAGGACCCCAAGGGACTCAGATGTCAGGCGATTGAATCTGCCGCCACTAGTTGGAGGGGGGGTGATAAGCTCAATCAGATCAGTAGGCAAGAAGCATACTGGATCTATGAGCTCAGGACCCTCTCTCCTAATGGTCTCAACTTGGACTTTGACTTAGGGGTCTTTTTGACAAAATAGGAGTAGACTATATTTTATTGTTAATTTTATTATTAATAATATATTTTTGATATACATTTTTTTTTTCCAACTTAAATTTTTATTGGGTTTTACAGAGCATACAATGTGACACATTCCATTGTGAGGTATCGCAGTACCCACATTTTTCATCCTTGACCAACTACATTTAATCACAGGACTTGACAAACCTGACCTACAGGACTCGGACAAGACAACAACAGGTACACACAAGAGGGGGGGGGGGCAGGGTGGGACGGCCTTGAACTGGAAACATGTGTGTTGCATCCTCGACTGCTTTGCTTCGACTGGATTCTTCTTAGAGTTAGCGGCTTAGCTACCCAGTCATCCTAACCCAGGGTGTATCCTACCTGTCTTCTAAACGATAGTGCATGAGTCTCACCCCGTCATCAGAGAACGCATTCAATGCTATTAATGCAGGATCGTGCCGGTATCTGCCCCTGGGATATCTAGCTGGGCAATCCATGGTGCCCATACTTTGAGGAAATTTGAGCTACAGTCGTAGACCCAATTGGTCAACTGTTCCATCTGGCAAACGTGCCAAATTCTATTCCGAATTCTGGGGATAATTGTAATTTCATTTTGTTTCCATACTGCTGCGATCTCGCATCGGGTGGCGGTTGCAAAATGTGCAACCAACTTTTGAGCCGCTTTTGGCAATCCCTGGGTCTGCCTGCCCAGGAGGAACAGCCACGGATCCAGGGGAATCTCCAAGTTGAGAATCCTCTGTAACCATTCCCTAATGTTTTCCCAAATCGGGACCACCCTCGGGCAGGACCACAGCATATGTTTTAAGTCCGCTGCTTCCCCACACTGCTTAGGGCAGAGCGGCGAGTATCCCTTAACAAATTTAGATAGTTTTAATGGGGTATGATACCAGTGCATGAGGACCTTATATGCGTTCTCCTTTAACGTGGCACAGACTGAGCTTTTGGCTGCAGCCTGTAGGATATGATCCCAGTCTTCGTCTTCTAGTGTCTCCCCTAAGTCAGTCTCCCATCTCGTCATGTAGTTGAGTTGGGGTTCGTCAGTCTTCCCAGGACAGATCACTTCCATGTACATCCTTGAGGTCAGTCCCCATGTGTCCGTTCCTCTGGAACACATCTGCTCGAAATTCGTTCTTGGTGGTCGGATTGGGAATTTATTGTAAAAACCTCTTATCTGGAGGTATCTAAATAATTCCGTGTTTGGCACTCCTTTTTCTGATTTGATTTGTGCAAATGTTTTAATAAATTTCCTCCCCCCAGATCTTTTAGTCGTTTGTAACCCGACTTAGTCCAGATTAAAAAGTTATTACTTAGCATCCCCGGAGCGAAATCCGGATTTTTGAGTAGTGGGGTCATCAGGGATTGTTTGGTAGTAAGTTTATATCTAAATTTGGCATTCCCCCATACCGCCAAAGAGTTCGCCACGGCCCGTAGCAGTATTTTTATTGTGTTTCCACAGCGTTTGGGTAACCAGATTAAATCGTGCAGTTCCACTGGAGCACAACAGTCTCTCTCCAGTGCCACCCATCTCCACAGTGATGGGTCTGAGTGCCATTGAACAATTTGGCTCAATTGGGCTGCCTTGTAATATGCCAACAAGCAAGGTACCGCTAATCCCCCTCTCGTAGCTGGCCTTTTTAAAATGCCTTTCGCAATAAGCGGGCTTTTGTTATTACAGATAAAATTCAATATTCGGGACTGTAAGGAGAGGCCATCAGCTTGAACTAAAGGCACTGGTAGGGTCTGGAACAGATAGAGCACCCTCGGGAGGAGGTTCATTTTAATACTATGAATTCTCCCAAACCATGAAATACCATATCCGGCCCATACTCTGAGATCCTCCCTCAGAGTCCTAAACAGTTTCGGGTAATTTGCTTTATAGAGTGAGTTATAATCTTTGGTTATGTACACCCCAAGATATTTGATAGAGAAGGCTTGCCATTTGAAATTAAAGTTTATTTCTATAAATTTTTCTACTGGGCGTGGTAGATTTATGTTGAGGGCTTCTGATTTAGTCTGATTGATTTTGAACCCGGAGATTTGATTGAATTTTCCCAGAATCTCAAAGACATTGGGCAGGGAGGTGAGGGGTTTAGACAGTGTCAGGATCACGTCATCCGCATACAGTGCCACTTTATGAGCTTGGTCCTTTACCTCTATCCCTGCGATGTTGGGGCTTAGGCGAATATGCGCCGCTAGAGGTTCGATACACAGGGCGAATAACAGCGGGGACAGGGGGCACCCCTGTCTTGTCCCACTACAGCTATTGAATTGTTCTGAGGGGAAGCCCTGGTGTCTCACCCTAGCTGTAGGGCCGTTGTATAATGCCATGATGGCTTCGAGAATACGTCCTCCAAAGCCAAATGCTCTCAATGCCTCCTTCAGGTAGGGCCAGTCTATTCTATCGAAGGCCTTCTCTGCATCCAGACTCAACACTATTGACGGGATATTACGTTTCTTAGCCAAATCAATCAAATCTATTATCCGTCTGGTATTGTCTGCTGCTTGCCTGCCTCCGATAAACCCCACCTGATCCGGATGTATTAGTCTGGGAAGGACGATACCCACCCTGTTGGCTAATAATTTAGAGAATATCTTTACATCCGAATTAATCAGGGAGATGGGCCAGTAGCTCTTACAGTCTGCCAGGTCCTTACCAGTCTTGTGGATCAGTGAGATGGAGGCTTGGAGCATCTGAGTTGGGAAGGAGGCCCCTGCGAGAATTTCATTAAATAATTTCAAAAGTTGGGGGGGTGAGGGTTTTTAGGTATTTTTTAAAGTATAAATTAGAGAAGCCATCTGGACCTGGAGCCTTGGCCGGCTTAAGTGCATTTATTACCTCAGCTAGTTCTTCTAGGGTAAAGTCCCCCTGTAGCGCTTCTCTCTCTCCTCTGCTCAATTTGGGTAATCGTGCCTCTTTTAGGAAATCTTTTAGTCTCTCTCCTGTTTGTTGAGTGTGGCTGACATTATCTCCATCGTAGAGAGTTGGATAGTATCGTTTAAATTCCTCTACGATCAATCTAGGATTGAAGGTAAGGTCCCCCCTCTGGGTTCGAATTGATGAAATACAGTAATTTGGAAGCCTATTACGTAGCTTGTTGGCAAGTAAGGTATCTGGCTTGTTGGCTTTTTCATAGAACTTACGCTTGGACCAGGCCAACTCCCTTTCGGCCTGGGAGGTCAGCAACAGATTGACAGTGGAGAGAAATGGTGCTCAAGCACCTGACCTCACATTAATAATGAAAGGACAAGAGGGCACTGGGAATTGCAATTAAGTGGTATAAACCTATGAAGAGGGCTCCAATTACCCTGAAGGCAGGGGGTAAATGCACAAAAACACCCCCCCTTACCTCATTGGGATGGCCCCAGGCAAACGTACTCACACTAGTACCTCCAGTCCCTCTCTCCTTGGGCGTGCTGCTGAATCCAGTGAGGAAAGGTCCAATGTAGTGAAGCGTGCAGCGCACAGCCAAAAAGGCAAGAGTGGTCTGGCAAAAAATCTTTTATTAAATTAAGAGATCATAAAACAGAGGGTTGATAAAGTGCATTGTTGTTGCACGAAACGCGTCGAAGGTTTCACAACCCTCTGTTTTATGATCTCTTAATTTAATAAAAGATTTTTTGCCAGACCACTCTTGCCTTTTTGGCTGTGCGCTGCACGCTTCACTACAGCAACAGATTGAGTTTAATTTTAGTGTCCGATATCTCCTTCAGGATATTGTCTTGTTTTTTGGCTACATGAATCGCCGAGAGTTGTGCCAGTCTCTCCCGTAGCTCTTTTGCCTTAGCCTCCCTTTTTCTCTTTTTTTTGGCGGCCAGATTCATTGGAGTCCCTCTCATGGTCGCCTTATGGGCTTCCCAGAGTGTTGAGTGTGAAGAGACACTCCCCTCGTTAATCTCAAAGTATTCCTTCAGTTTATCCCCTATCTCCCGCTCGGTTATCAGGTTTTTAAGTAGGAGCTCGTTTAGTTTTCAATTCGCTCCGGGTCTGTCCAGTGAACTTAGTGTGCACCGCAGCTCTATAGGTGCATGGTCTGACCAAGAGATGTCATGAATCCCTATTCGGGAGACCACTGGGACCACCCTGTTCGATATCAGGAAGTAATCTATCCAGCTGTATCTGTTATGGGGGTGAGAGAAGAAGGTATATTCTCTCGCCATAGGGTGCTGCTCCCTCCAGATATCCACTAATTGGCACTCCTTCATCCCCTGGTTGATTGTTAGTATGTCCTGTTTCTGTGGTTGGTTAGTCCCCATGCATCTGTCCAGGTCTGGGTCTAGCGTTCTATTGAGGTCCCCCGCTAACAGGATACTGCCTTGTGCTTTGCTGTGTAACAAGTTAAAGAATTGTGCGAAGAACTCTGGAGCATGTTCGCAGGGAGCGTACACTGAGGCCAGCGTTAGCAGTTGACCCTGTATGGTCCCTATTATTATAATGTACCTACCATCTCTGTCTGCGTAGGTCTTGGCTACTTGTAGTGTTAACCGATTGTGTATTAGAATTGCCACCCCTCTTTTTTTAACAGGCGCCGAGGCCAGATGATATGTCCTGTAATGTTTATCTAAGTATTTGGGATGGTTATGTTGGGAAAAATGTGTCTCTTGCAGGCAGACGATATCCGCCTTTTTGCGCATGTAATCCTTGAATGCGATTTTTCTTTTAATAGGGTTATTGAAGCCTTTCACGTTGTGTGAGATGATTGTTATTTCCTTACTCATTCTTTGGTGTGTGTGAGCTGCTGCCGCAGTGTACCTTAACTGTTTGTCTGTGGGTTTCCTTGCCGTGTGGAGGTTCCAAACGCCGCCGTTCTGTTCGGGCGTTCTTGGCCTGGGTAGGGTCAGGGTTGGGGGGATACACGAGGAAAGACAGAGAAAGACAAACACATAACCACATTGTTACTACATTTATACTGTCCTCGGGACCTTGGCCCAGCCAACTGGGGACCGAGTTCATCGCCTTTGGGTGCCGGAGGGCCAGGGCGGGGCACCGCTCTCCTTAAACCACCCCCACCCTCCCTCCCCCCCCAAAGGACTTCGCCAGAGCCGTGGGTATGCACGTCACCCGGCTCAGGCTCGAGGCCCATGCGGACAGCGGAGTAGGTCTCTGTCATGATACCCCTGCCCCGCCTTTAATGCAAGCGTACATAACTCAAAAAACCTATGCTAACTGTATCGCCATTTATTTCTGCTAATTCTGTGTGTAACATAACCATCCCCTTAACTTCCGTCATTGCCTACCTCTCCTTCCCTTATGCTGAGACTTAGTGCCCCCCCGGGCTCGCTGAGAATCCCCGCTGTGTTGTGTAGTCGGCCGCATCCGTTTAATTAAAATTCTAGTGTTCCCACCACTTCTTGTACCCCTCTATTTCCTGGCTTAGGGTAATCGTTTTCATTTCGGCTGTTCCTCCTCCTCTCCTGCCACCTACCTGCTGCACTTTCCATTCTCTCTCTACGTTGTACCTCTATCCCGTGCTCACCTATCTACGTGCTCCTTGCCATCCCTACATTCCTCTCTCTCTCTCATCACTTGCTGCTTTTACCCTACTGGTTCCTATCACTTGCTGCTTCTGTCTTCACTCAACTTCCTTGTATCCCTTCTACTCCTACCGCTCTCGCCTCTTCCGCCATCTGTCTTCCGTCGCCTCCCCCTTCTTCGTAACTTCCCCCTTCCTTCTCTTGCCTACCTAGCCTAACCCATCTTCCTACTCCTAATTTCCACTCACTATCTATATAACTTCCCCCGCCCCGCTGAATCTTCTCTTAACATGCCTTTCCCTACTTATACCAAACTACTTCCTTTAACCATGCCACCTACCTACTTCGAACCTTCTCCTCCCCCTGCCTGTAAACCTACTTCCTGTCCGTCTCGCTACTGCCTTCCCGCTAATCTCACATCCCTCTCACCTAACTGCTGTGCACCTGTGTCCTTTCCCTACCCTTCTCTCCCTTCCTCCCCTTCTGCTCCCTTCATGTGCCTCTATGCTGGCTACCGCAGGGGTGCGTGGAGCCGCCACTGCTACTGCCCTTATAGCCACCCCTTTGTTGCAGTTCCGCTGTATCCCCGGCTGCTGTGCATGTCCTCCGTGTTCTCCGGCCGCCGGAAATGTGATTCCTCTATGCCGTTTCCGCCTCCTCCAAGATGGCCGCTCATGCTCCACCCCCTGACGTCACCGGACGTCCGGTCTCCGCCATTTTGGACCTAATTTCGCGCCAGACAGCAGGGAAGTGCACGCTCCCCACCTCCGCTCCTTGGATATCCAGGGTTTGCATTCCAGCATGCGGCTCCATCAGCCTCGCGGCAGCCGCCATCTTCGGATTCGGGGCCTCAGGTACGTAGCCTTCTTCCTTACAGCGTCCGGGTGGGCGAACCGTTCACCCTCTCCTCTCGCCGCTGTGGGGGTCCCTCCGCTCCTAGCGTGGTGGCAACTTTAAACGTTTATTGGGGGTCTGATAACTTGGGTAACTGGGAGATTGTGGAACTGAGAACACCACTACCGCACACCCTCACACTCAGTCTTTGTCTTTGGAAGCGCCAGGTCTGGGGGAGCGTCCTGCTGTAGTCCAGGTGGGGTCTGGGGTCTCCACAGCTTCGGTCACCATGGCGTGGTTGTCTTTGAAGCCCAGCTTTTGCAAGAAGGCGTCCCCCTCCTCCAGCTCCCGCATGGAGACTGGCCTCCCATTCCGGACCACCAGCAGACCGAATGGGAAGGTCCAGCGGTACCGGACGGCCTTATCGCGTAGGGTCCTTGTGATAGGGAGGAGGTTCCTACGTCTTAGCAACGTAGTTGGGGACAGATCTTGGAAAATTAGGAGGCGAGCCCCCTCAAAGTCAATTGCTGGGCTGGCTCGGGTTTTGCAGAGCACAGCTTCCCTAGTGCCATAATAATGCAGCCGCACTATTATATCCCGCGGTTGTTCTGATTGTAGGGGCCTCGACCGTAACGCCCGGTGGCAGCAGTCCATTTCCAGCCTTTCCTTCGGTATCTCCGGCAGCAGGGATTCAAGCCAGCGTAGCACATATCCCTCACAGTCTCCCTCCGTCTCGGGGACTCCTCTGATGCGCACATTATTCCGCCGATCTCTATTTTCCGCATCTTCTTGGCGCTCCCTTATCTCATTAATCTGATGTTGGAGATCAGTGTTTTTTTTTTTCAATTTTCTTTGTGGCTCTGGTCGTGAGGTCCGGCTGCTTCTCAATCTGGCCGGTCCGCTCCCCCAGGGATCCCACCTCCTTCTTTAGCTCCTTTATTTCTGCTGGTAGCAGCGTTTTTAGGTCCGTATATAGGCGATTAAAGTCCCGGAGTCTCACCGGCATCAGTTCGGGGTTGTCACTCTCCTCCTCTTCCCCGTCGTGTTCTGTATCTGATCCCTGGTTTAAGAGCGGCGCCGCCATTTCAGGGCCCGGTTTGCTCCTCCTAGAGCTGCCAAAGTACTCCGGTAACCCTTTTTTCTTCGGGGTTTTCGTTAGCTTCTTTGACATCCTCTCGTATTGTGATACGTGTGGTGCTCTTTCAGGGCTTTTACGCCTCCTTTAAAAGTTTTTTTTCTGATATTGTTCGGTAGCGGGCCACAGAGCTCTCAATCTAGACGACCATGCTCTTTGCCTCCGCACATGCGCCCTTGATATACATTTTTTATACAAATTTTAGTTTCTTTGTTTGGTTCTCTCCCTCCATCCTCCTCCCCTTTTTTATAAGCATACGTGTTTGCCTGTATAACATCTGTTTAACACTTGCTTGTTTTATGTATTTATCCATGCGAGTATTTTAACAACACATAATTAGATTATTCGTTTGTCCCCATTGTAGTGCTGTTAGTTTACTGTTTGTTAGTACTTGATTTGTAGTGTCCAGTTTGTCTTAGCAGGAGCTGTCTTTTTAAACTTTATTTGATTGTGATTGATGACTAGTCCAATCAGTGCCGTTAGAGGTGTATAAATGTTCGTTCCACCTTTTTACTCATCATACCCCTGAGGAAGTGACGTATCACGAAACGCGTAGGGTCGGAGGTCACAGCGACTTTGGAGGAAGTTGGATCTGTGCAGTGTTTTGGAATATCCCCATTTGACGACACGTTGACTGTGCGAGAGCGGCATTATTGTATCTATATGTGCATCCCCGCATCATCTTTGGGGCCTCCCAGGATATCTGAGGGAGTTTGCGGTTATTCCCGGTTTACTCAAGTGTTCACAGAGGACTCACTCTCTTCAAGTCATCTGCCAATGTTTGGTTTTCAATGCTGATTGTATCCGGTCCTGTTGTAAGTAGGTTTTTGGGTTTTAACCCCTTGATGATCCGCTGCAACAGGCTCCTCTATGTTTTATAATAAATTAGTTTAATATTTTCAGCTTCATGTTTGATGTTGTCTGTATTTTTTTGTTTTCTTGTAGTTTTGTGTTACCATACAGTATACACTATGATCTTTTCATTTGTGTTTATCCGCATGTCACGGACCTATTCTATGGAGTCTCATCAATGATTTGGACAGATTGGACTTTCATTCACTTTGGACTCATTGGACATTATCATTTATCGTTGTGGGCGCTGGTTTGTATTTGTTTTACTATTTAAAGGGGAAAGCACCAATCAGGAACCAGCAGATGATGACCTCACACATAAGCTACCAGCCGATAGGGTACTGCAGGATTGGCTGCAGGTGTAACACAGCTGATGCTGCTAGTGTTCGTAGAAGCGCGGCGAAGAGTGGGTGCACCACCAGAGAGAGTGTGTGCCGTGGTGATACTGCGGGAGCGTGCCTCGGCGGATGAAGCATTGCACAGCTGCGTGCGCACAGATAGCGGTCTGTGAGTGCCAGAGGTACAGCCGCGTGACGCGTGCTGGGGCGGAGCCTGGTGGCGTTCCTGACACTGGTTCAGTCAATGAAGGCAAACCAGCTTTGTGACGTGTCCACCACGCGCTCATTCACATGAGGCCCCACGGACCATAATCCCAGCCTAAGCCAATGCCAGGAGCAGGTTTGTGAGGCTGTCCACACAGATAGATACCCAGCAAGTTCTAAGTTAGAGCTTGCTGGGTATCTGTGTGTTTATTAACTTTGTCCAGCTGGTCTCAGCTGTTTTGGAGGTCAGTGGCTCCTCCCTCCCAGGGTTACATAGTTACATAGTAGATGAGGTTGAAAAAAGACGTACGTCCATAAAGTTCAACCTATGCTAAATTTAGACAACAGATACTTTATCCTATATCTATACTTACGTATTGATCCAGAGGAAGGCAAACAAAAAACCCCATTAAGGGGAAAAATTAATTCCTTCCTGACTCCAAGAATTGGCAATCGGATTAATCCCTGGATCAACATCCTTCCCATGTATACTTATTTGGTATATCCCTGTATACCTTTCCCATCTAAAAAGATGTCCAACCTTTTTTTGAACAAATCTATTGTATCTGCCTTCACAGTCTCCATGGGTAATGAATTCCATATGGAATCAGTGGAGCAATCTGTTCTGTATGTATTTTAGATCAGTGGCCGGAACGTGGATCGGGAGTGTCTGAAAAAAGTATAACATTCTTGGGAGTATATTCATTTTTGCGGAGATCATCCTCCCGAACCACGAGATCTAGTAAACTTCCCACTGATCTAGATCCTTTTTGATCTTGACCCATAACTTCGGGTACTTATCCCGGTATAAGTCCCGATAGTGCCTTGACACATTAATTCCCAGATACTTAACGTGTGAAGGGCACCATCTATAGCTAAAATTTAGTATAAGGAGTTTGACCACGGGATCTGGGAGGCTAAGATTTAGGGCCTCTGATTTGTCGCTGTTTATTTTATATCCTGATACCTTTCCAAACTCCGTTAGTTCCATCTGAAGGTTAGGGAGGGAAGTTAGGGGCTTAGTCAGAGTTAGAATGATATCATCAGCGAAAAGGGAAATTTTGTATTGTTCTAGGTCGAGGGGGATACCCTGGATATTCGGGTTTTTTCTTATTCTAGTCGCCAGTGGTTCGATCGTGAGGGCGAAAAGGAGAGGGGAGAGAGGGCATCCTTGTCGGGTTCCATTGCGAATTTGGAATCGTTCAGGGCCTCCACCTGAAAGTCTTACTGTGGCTGACGGGTTTTGATACAGCGCTTGGACCCCTTTCATGAACGAATCTTTGAACCCAAATTTTGTCAGTGTTTGATCTAAAAATAGCCAGTCAATTCTGTCAAATGCCTTCTCCGCGTCAAGGCTTAATAGCATCGCCTTTGCTCCTGAAAGGTGGGCGTGGTCAACTAGGTTAATGATTTTACGGGTATTGTCTGAGGCCTGGTGGCCCAGGACAAACCCGACCTGGTCCATGTGTATTAGTCTCGGGATGATAGGATTAAGTCTGTTCGCCAAGATTTTACTATATAATTTTAGATCATTGTTCAACAGTGAGATTGGTCTATAACTTCCGCATTGGGTGGGGTCCTTCCCATCTTTGAGTATTATACCCAGATTGGCGGACGACATTGAAGACGGGATAGGACTCCCTTCTAAGAATGAGTTGAACAAGCTCAATAGATGGGTGGACAAGATGGGGAGAAATTTCTTATAGTAGGCATTTGTAAAACCATCAGGGCCCGGCGTTTTGGAGATTTTTGAAGCCTTTACAGCCATTTCTAGTTCTTCAGCTGTGATTGTGGCGTTCAAGATAAGATTTTCCTCCTCTGTTAGTGAGGGGAGATCGCAATCTGCTAGATAGTCAGTGGCTGCTGAAAGATCCTTTAAGCCTGGGTTAGGGAAAGTTGGCATGTCTGCCTACACAGCATTTAATAGGGTGAGAGATCTAAAAGAGCTTAACAATGGCAAATAAAGTCATTGTTTTTAAGGAGATTGTTTACATAGTTACATAGTAGATGAGGTTGAAAAAAAGACGTACGTCCATCAAGTTCAACCTATACTAAATTTAGACAACAGATACTTTATCCTATATCTATACTTATTGATCCAGAGGAAGGCAAACACAAACCTCAGTATCATATCATCCAATGATATCTCCTAAGGGGAAAATAAATTCCTTCCTGACTCCAAGAATTGGCAATCGGATTAATCCCTGGATCAACATCCTTCCCATGTATACTTATTTGGTATATCCCTGTATACCTTTCTTTTCTAAAAAGATGTCCAACCTTTTTTTGAACAAATCTATTGTATCTGCCATCACAGTCTCCATGGGTAATGAATCCCACATTTTAACTGCCCTTACTGTAACGAACTCTTTCCTTTGTTGCTGGTGAAATCTAGTTTCCTCCAACCTAAAGGGATGACCTTGTGCCTTTTGTACTGCCTGTGGGATGAATAGTTCTTTTGAAAGCTCCTTGTACTGTCCCCGAATATATTTGTATATAGTTATCATATCTATCCCCTCTTAGACGCCTCTTTTCTAATGTAAATAAATCTAATTTAGCTAGCCTCTCCTCATAAGTTAGATTGTACATTCCTTTTATTAATTTGGTGGCTCTTCTCTGCACTGTCTCTAGTTCCATAATGTCTTTTCTTAGGATTGGTGCCCAAAATTGTACTCCATATTCAAGGTGTGGTCTTACTAATGCTTTGTAAAGGGGCATAATTATGTTTACTTCCCTTCCATCCATTGCCCGTTTGATGCAAGATAAGATCTTGTTTGCCTTTGCAGCTACTGCATGACTTTGGGCACTATTGCCAAGTCTGCTGTCTACAAGCACTCCTAAATCCTTCTCCATCAAGAATTCCCCCAATATATCTCCATTTAATTTGTAAGTCGCCTTTTTATTCTTGCATCCCAAATGCATAACCTTACATTTATCTGTATTAAACCTCATCTGCCATTTACCTGCCCACGTTTTCAGTCTCTCCAAGTCCTTCTGAAGAGAAATTACATCCTGCTCTGATTCTATTACCTTACACAATCCAGGTGCATATATTATTACTGAGTCCAATTTTCTTTATTTTGTATACCAACCTCTTGTGTGAAACCGTATCAAAAGCCTTTGTAAAATCTAAGTAGACCACATCAACTGCATTACCCTGGTCTAAATTCCTACTTACCTCCTCAAAGAAATAAATAAGGTTAGTTTGGCATGATCTATCCTTCATAAATTCATGCTGACTATTACTAATAATTTTGTTTTCCATTAGGTATTCCTGAATATTATCCCGTAGAAAAACTTCAAGTAGTTTCCCCACTATTGAAGTCAGGCTTACAGGTCTATAATTTCCTGGTTGTGATCTAGCTCCCTTTTTAAATATAGGCACCACATCAGCTTTACGCCAATCTTGTGGTACTGAGCCTGTGGAAATGGAGTCCTTGAATATTAAATATAATGGATGGGCTATTACTGAGCTTAACTCCTTGAAAACTCTTGGATGTATGCCATCGGGGCCAGGTGCCTTATTTACTTTAATTTTTTCAAGCCGCTTATGAACTTCTTCCTCAGTTAACCAATTGTTCATTAATATGGAGGTTGTGGCTTCCTCCTGCGGCACTACTAGTGAACTTGATTCTTCCCTGGTAAACACAGAAGCAAAGAATTTGTTTAATACCTCTGCTTTTTCCTTATCTCCAATAATCTGCCTACCCATCTCACACTGAAAGGGTCCTGTATTTTCTTTTCTCATTTTTTTGTTATTAAGATACTTAAAGAACTTTTTAGGGTTGACCTTACTTTCTTTTGCAATCCTTTTTTCATTATACAATTTTGCTAATTTGATTGCCCTTTTGCAATTTTTGTTACATTCCTTATAATTCTGATACAATGTCTCTGTCCCTTCTGACTTAAAGAATCTAAACGCCTTCCTCTTCTTGTCCATTTCCTCCCCTACCTGTTTATTTAGCCACATTGGTTTTGACTTATTTCTTTTAAACGTATTACCCAAGGGTATACACTGATAAGTGTGCTTTTCTAACAATGTTTTAAAGACTGTCCATTTATCTTCTACATTTTTCCCTGCAAAAACATCATCCCATTGTATTACTTGTAGATTAGACCTCAGTTTATTAAAATCTGCCTTTCTAAAGTTTAAGGTCTTTGTTGAACCCAAGTGATCTGTTTTTTGATAATTTATTTCAAATGAGACCATGTTATGATCACTGTTACCCAAATGTTCCAGGACTTGAATATTTGCTATTACTTCTACATTGTTTGATATGACCAAATCCAGAACTGCCCCTCTCCTGGTTGGTTCCTCAATAATTTGGGTCATATGATTGTTTTTAAGCACCCCCAAAAACCTGTTTCCTTTTGTTGTAATGCTAATCTCATTGCCCTGTCTATGTCTGGATAATTAAAATCCCCCATTATGTAAACATGACCCAGTTTTGATGCCTTCTCCATTTGCAAAAGTATTTTAGCTTCCTCAATCTCACAGATATTTGGTGGTTTATAGCATATTCCCACAAACATTTTCTTTATATTTTTACCTCCACTGCTAATTTCTATCCACAAAGTCTCTACATTTTCATCATTCCCTTCATAGACATCATCCCTTATAATAGGGTTTAAATCCGGTTTAACATACAAACCTACTCCACCTCCCCTTCTATTTGTTGATCCTTCCGAAAAAGGGAATAACCCTCTAAATTAACTGTCCAGTCATGAGTTTCATCCCACCATGTTTCAGTAATGCCTATGATATCATACTGCTCCCTTGCAGCTATTAATTCAAGCTCCCCCATTTTATCTGTCAGGCTTCTTGCATTAGCAAGCATGCATTTCAGTTCTTTTTCAGCCTGTACTATTATCTTATCTGCTCCTTCCTTTCTGTGCCCACTTGGTTTAGTCTTTAGAAGTTTTCTAGTATTATCGGTATTTACTATGGGTGTCTCACTGCTTGTCAAACTCGCACTTGCCCCCATTCTACCTCCATACCACCTTGTATCCTCCTGTATTCCATTTAGTTCATTATCTGCTTCGTTCCCCTCCCCCCTCCATCCTAGTTTAAAATCTCCTCCAACCTTTTTAGCATTCTCCCCCCTAGCACAGAAGATCCCTCTTCATTGAGGTGCAATCCATCCCTAGAATAGGAAAAAAAAACCTCTAGGGAGGAAAGTGGAGCACAACCCAGAGACAAAACAGCAGGAACCAGCATACCATAGGTTAAAAAACTCATTTAATGATCAAAATAGGGGGGGAGACACCATAGAACAAACACCAACCACCCACTCTGACGTGTTTCGGGCAAAGCCCTTTGTCAAAGGTTTTGGTTTTGTGTCCCCCCATTACTCTATAAATCCCACTCTAAGATTTAAGCCAGATTGACAGTCATGTGCTTATGAACTTTAAATGGGATGGCAATATTGTCAAGTGACTGAAGAAGTTGTACACAAGCTTTGAAATTATGAATCCGATGTTCCTAATGTTATGAGATTTGCTATATCTCTGGATTTTCTCTGTTGCACCAATATTGGACTCCCTGTCCTGTTTTTCCCGTCCCTAGAATATAATTGGCACCTCTCAGAAAAGGAGTCCCAGTGCTCTAAAAACCCAAACCCCTCCTTCCTGCACCACTTTCTTAGCCATGCATTAACCTCCCTGATCTCTGACTGTCTCCCTGCGGTAGCGCATGGCACTGGTAGTATTTCAGAAAATACTACCTTGGAGGTCCTTGCCTTAAGCTTTTGGCCTAGATCCATGTAATCATTTTTTAGGACCCTCCATCTTTCTCTAACTTTGTCATTGGTGCCAACGTGTACCAAGACCGCCGGGTCAATCCCAGCCCCCCCAACAGTCTGTCTACCCGATCCACAATGTGCTGATCCCGAGCACCCGGGAGACAACAAACTGTTCGGTTCATGCGGTCACGGCAACAGATTGCCCTATCTACCTTCCTAATAATGGAGTCCACTATCACCACAATCTGAGCATCCTGAGTCCCCACTGTGCTGGAGGAACTATTCCCCTGACTGCTAGAGGAATTAGTCTCCCCAACCTTGCCATTTCTATCCCGACATTCCCAGTATCTTCACTCAACACGTCAAATCTATTGGGATGTGTCAGCTCAGAAACGACCTGCCTCTCCCTATTGCCCCTGCTTCCCCTTCTAACTGTTACCCAGCTTCCTACCTGCTCCTCACTAAAAGCAACTAAGCTACCTACCTGCTCCTCACTAACAGCGTCACCATCTGCACCACTAGTCGAAGCAAGGGCCTGCTCAGTGAGCTCTAAACCCCTTTCAAGATTGCCAATGTCCCTCAATATTGCAAGTTGCCTCTTCAGATAAGCAATCTCTGACTCTAAAGAGACCACCCGCTCACACTTCTCACAGCGGTATGCTCCTTGGAACAGCTGCTCCAAGTGCACATACATGTGGCAAGATGTGCATTGAGTGGCATTTTCAATCCTGTTCATTCTAGCAACTATGAAGTTTAGAAGTACTAACTGTAAACTGTATTTCAATATACTAAACCTTGTTTAACCGCTTCCTTGTTCAAACTGCTTCTGGTTCTAACTGCACACACTTTAAACAACCAGCACTTCAAATCAAACACACAGATCAGTTTAAGCTCGCCCCTCCCTACTTTCTATGTAAGCAGTCCTTTCATGCAGTTGGTTGTGACAGATCCAATGCGATAATTCTTCCACTAACTATAGAGATAAATAAGAATTTTAATCAGTTAGTTAGGCCCTGCAATATTTGGCCATGCCTTGAAGTAGCTCGCAGGCTTAAAATGCTTTGGCCAAAGGGTTAAACTAAATTACCCTTTTTTCAAGAGATATATACAGTTGTGTGAAAAAGAAAGTACACCCTTTTTGAATTGTATGGTTTTACATACAGTATCAGGAAATAATAACAATCATCTGTTCCTTAGCAGGTCTAAAAATAAGGTAAATACAACCTCAGGTGAACAACAATACATGACATATTACACCGTGTCATGATTTATTTAACAAAAATAAAGCCAAAATGGAGAAGCCATGTATGAAAAACTAAGTACACCCTTATTGCTTCCATAGGAATTAAGATGCTAAGTAGCAGACAGGTGCTGCTAATCAAATGCCCTTAATTGATCATCAGAAGTGTGACCACCTCAATAAAAGCCGAAGTTTTAGCAGTTTGCTGGTCTGGAGCATTCAGGTGTGTGTGTTAACACAATGCCTAGGAGGAAAGATATCAGCAATGATCTTAGAGAAGCAACAGGGAGTGTTTTGTGATACAATATTATCCAGTTTTATTCATTGTATGCCACTTCACCTCGGGACTATATAATTTTTTGGTATTCGTTACCAAACGCCGCCATACACCATGTTTTCCTGCGGAGACCGTCGCAGTCTGTCTG
Source organism: Ascaphus truei (assembly GCF_040206685.1). NCBI lineage: Eukaryota > Metazoa > Chordata > Amphibia > Anura > Ascaphidae > Ascaphus > Ascaphus truei. Next base: position 5,210,753 of record NC_134499.1, read on the forward strand.
GAGGAGCCCAGTGACGTCAACAAACCTCGAGAGATCGCTACCAGAGGCTTACTACTGTGACGAAGGGCTTGGATTAGAGAGACACCTCCTGCCTGCTCCGGTAGACGGAGGGAAATTGCAGTGCTGCTGGTTTTTCTCCACACTAGACGGTTGTATTGGAGCTGCTGATATCCTGTTTCCTGGCTGGCGATTGAGTATAACTCATGAATGCTTTATTACTCGTTATGTTTGTGAGTGTGCATTTTTACCTATCCTACTCCATATAAATGTTGTAAACTTTATTACGCTATGAGTGCGCCTGTTTTTTGTTTGTTTTTTGTAGATATATATATATATAATAAACTACATGAGACCGGACTTTTAAAATACAATTTAATATAGTGGGGGACACATATTGTAAAGGCTACGGTTAAGCAAATTAAAGTTTACATTAATGAACAATGTTATTCAGAGTAAATGTAGTGCACATTTTAATAGGTCCAGTGGAAGCTGCTTACATGGCATTAAAAAGCCCCAGTTAAAGTGCTGCGATTTGATATATTCATTTAGTAGGGGGTTTCAAATGGAAGAGCAGGAGGCAGAGCGCGCGCGCTTCCCGCCAAAGGAGGCGCGCGCAGAGAGAGAGAGAGGGGGGGTGGTGGGGAGGGAGCGCGAGCTTAACGCGCGCCTCGCAATGACACCTTCGCCACTAAGCGAGGGAGGCGGAGTTAGAGGATGGAGCGGTGGGAGGGATTAAGTGAAAAAAGGACGGGTTCACAGGCAATTTGCGCGTGGTAGAAGAGGACGGGAGATGAGAAGGAGCGGGGTTGACAGTAGAAGAGGCGTGGCTACTGCGGATTGACATTTGAGGAGGCGGGATGCACGGTGGATTGACAGGGGGTTTCAACCAATGACAGTGGCGGTGGGCGGAGTCCGAGCCTCAGTGACAGCGACTGTGGGGAGGGCGGGGCCTGCGTGCTGTTCGCCGGGCTCGCGCTGAACATGGAGCTGTCTGCAGTAGGGGAGCGGGTCTTCGCCGCTGAGTCCATCATCAAGCGGCGTATTCGGAAGGTGAGTCCGTTATACCGCCCCCGGGAGATAGTGGGGGGAGGGGAGGACGGACACGGAGGTTGACGTACTCCCCGCCGCCTCCCCCGGGTCCTTGTTTACCTCGGAGCCGCGCAGGCCCCTGCAGCGCAATGGCGCGGGGTCTGCCCAGCGTTAACCCCTGGTGAGCTGCCGGAGCGGGGGTCCCAGAGAGAGATCCGGTTCCCCTCTGCGGCAGCGCTGAGCCCCCGCCCCCCCCCCCACCCGGAACCCTTTCCCCCCCACCCTGAGACCCCCCCCCCCAAATCTAGTTAACCCCGTGTTGGCTTATCATTGGCATTGCACCTGGGAGTTGGGAGCCAATGGGTTAATAATGCTGGGGAGAACCATACCTCCCCAATCCCTACATAATGTTAACCCTTCCTCACCCTGCTGATTCCGATCTGCTCTCAGTACCCCCTGGGTTATAAGTTAACCCCCTTCAGTATCGCAAGGGTAAGGCTTGCAGGTTTCCCCCCTCCCCTGCGATACAGATCCCTTTAACCCTTTCTGCCATGTTGCTGTCTTCAATGCAGAAAACTCTCATGTATTCTCCTATGCCTCTGACATTTTGCTGTTGCTTACATCATTCCCATCTGCTGCTTCCTCGGTTTGAAACGGCACCCTGCTGCTTACGACGTCATGGCACCCCAGTATGGAAGAGAGTTTATGGTTAAAGCCCCCTCCCCCCCCAAACCCCAGGGTTATCCCCACTTTTATATATAAATAAACTGTTATTATTTTTAATGGTGCATCCACATCACACTGACATCATTAAATGCCCGTATAAGGAAGGATGGGTTAACAAATGCAATTTTCCTTCTGCAATGCACCACTAAACCCCCCCTTTCTCCCCCCCCCCCCCCCCCCCCCCCCCCCACCCCCAATCAATGCCTCCTGGGTAGATTTCGTATTTGCAGTACACCAGAACCGCTTCCTACTCGCCCAGGTTACCAAATGGCAGCTCTGCACTTCATGGGTTAAATTTTCGCACTGAATACATGGGAAAGGTGTTGGGAAGGGGGAGTAGGGACGGAGGTCCTTCGAGCCTAATGTGGGGTGGTGCAAATTGGGTCAGCAACCCCTTATGAGGACACCCTCACACACGGCAGGCACTGCTGTAACGATGCTTGCTCATGGTTAGTCGGCGCTGGGTGACCAAGGTCCAGTTTCCGGGATATGAACTGTTTAATTTACCTGAATAAACAGATACTATGTGCCGTCTCCCTATGAGGTTGCTATCCGGACCAGTTTTAACCCTTTAGCTGTGACGGGGCGTCGCGTAGCTCAGAAAAAGAGGGTCAAGTGTGCAAAGCTGATTGACTGTAGTGCTTAATTTATTAAGGAGATTCTTGCATCTGCCAGAGATGCTCTTTTTTTAGTAACGACCACGCTGAATGTATACGCGCACGGCACTCCGGTTTTATAGCGTTTAGTGTCGTGGTTCTGAACCGTGAGCCCGGGGATGTCACCAAAAATGACGACGTAAGACCTCTATTTTAGATTTTATTTACATGTTCAGCTGAATTGCAACAACGGAAATAGACTCCTTGCAGGTGAAATTGCAGTCAGGAAAGGACATTGGTAAAATGGTTTATTTGGCATTTCTCTTGTATAGAAAGCGGTGGCATGAGAGCAGTAAGGCAACGCGTATAGTACCGGCGACGCGACGGCAACGTCAGTCTGCGGTCGCTGGAAAAATCAAATTGAGATGACTTCCAGCGATCGTGTGCAAGCCGTCGCTTCGCGCTTACTATAAGCACTCGCTACGGCGGCAAAGCATTTGTTTTGATGTGACGTCGCTGTCGACGGCACTAGAAGCGCAGCCTACGGTTGCATGGTGACACCGGCAGCAAATAGGGATGGGACCTACTGATTTATTGTGATCGTCACCGACGAGGCTGAAATGTAGCTTGTATTATATTTAAACCTGATTGAAAAACTATTTATATTAATTCTGAGGAGTCGTGTATTAAAGTGACACTGAATCTACGCCAATGGGGCTGAAAACTGCAAACACACACGTCACTGCCGTTTCCATGACGGAGGTGTGAACTGAAACAAAGCCACATTGTCAAGTGTTTTCCGATAACCTGCGGGTGTGTTGGGATTGTGATGTTTATATCTGGTATCTTGATAATTGCTTCGATGTCTTCACGCCGACATGAAGGTCGGTTCCTCACCTGCCCCTTTTTTTTTTTTTGCATCATTATGTTAAAATGTGGATGTTTTGGAAATACCAAGCGTCTTGGCTCCTGTGCGATCATAATTAATTGGATTTTTTTTTCTCCTTTAGCACAGGCATCTGGTTTAATAATATTTGTTTTTTTAAGATTTGAACCCGGCTGTGTAAATGGTGTTCGTAAAGTGGTTTAAAAATGATCTAAAATGGTACAGTACATGCTTTTACTTCATGTAAAGTACCTTTGCTTCTCGGCCTTTCTCTTTGTCAATATAATGATGCTTAACAGTTTCCAGAAGGGTTCATAAATATAAATTCAGATTCCTTTTGACTGTTGACAGTACAGTTTTAAGATCTAAAATCCGGTGTCGCCGCAGCTTGTAGAGATCACATGCAGTTTGCGTTGATGTCATATGGTTTTAAGATAAGATCCTTTTATTTAAACAAGGATTATGTTGTTGTGTATTAATATAAATGTTGATGCTGCGTTGTCTCAGGAAACCTGCTTTTTCTCAAAACATTTCCAACTGTGTTTCTGTAAATAGCATCCTGTTCCTGGTTTTGCTATTCCTCTTGTATACACAACTGACTCTTTGTCTGTTTTTAAAGGATTTTAAATGTTCTAATTTACGTACATGTTTTGGGTTCTATTTATATTATAGTGAGTGTACCTATTTTTTGATGTCTTAATCCGCTAGAACAATTGACAGTGACTATTTTGCATTTCAGATATGATTTAGTTTTGTAATATAGTTTATTTTTTTTGTTCTAACCTGCATTTTTCACACCATCCATTTTTCTTTGCCATTGTGAAGTGGTTTTACTGACGTCCGTTATGTGACTTGCTTTGCATTGTGCAGCCAAATTGTCGATTTCCCCGTTTTCATGGTTTTGCTTTAATTTGCATATAAATACTGCTAACCTATGTGCGAAGACATCAATTATTGATCTGATCTCATCCAATTTTTCTGGAACAGCAAAGCTAATGGGTTTGTATTTTAACTGTTTGCATTAAAAATAAGTTTAATGCTAACGTTGACCCATCTGGTGCGGGTGATGCATGTTGAAGTTACATGTATCTTTTCTCGTATAAAGGGGGATTTTAAAATGATAGTAAAAATATTCTGTATTTGATGATGCTGAAACTTCAAAGGGAAAAAAGAAGTAAAATGGCTCCAATCTACAGAGTAATCCCATTTTCTGGACCTTAGAGCAGCAGTCTGAAATCATCTCCCTTTTTCCCCGCCCTTTCCAAAGCGGTTTATTTTTCAATCACATACTCCGTTTAGGAAATATTAAATGGTCCGGTAGGTTAAAATGGAGCTCTCACTAGAGCCCAGTGTAAAGGTTACCATGGTAGCCTTAGACGTTGGATTAATCACATGGGGTGGTATTTAACCAATTGCGTGCTGGAGGTGCCGTGGCACCGAAGTGCCACAGCCCTTTTCAGCACTTGCCAATCGCGTAACCACTCGCCTGATCAATCACGAATGCAACGTCGCTGATCGTGTGAACGCGTGATGTGGTGACTACTTCATTGGACACTGGGTGGTTAATAGATAGAGCCAGACAGGCTCAAGGGGAAAGATACTAACATAGTAGGAGTTAATCTTTAGGTTTCGGGGGAGGTTCAACCTCTGCTTTGTATTGAAGTTTGTTCATTTTACTTTTGGAGGGTCCTAAATTGTCAAAGCGAACGTTTTTGTTAAAGCCATTTGTTTTCTTGTGTATCTTACCGGTCTGCAGGTAGTGTGTTTTGTTTACTGGAGACAGGGAAAACATGGATCGATGGTCCTACTACGTCAGATTTAATTTCTGCTGTTTTTCATGCAAAGCAATCGTAAATCCAAAGCTGATCTGTTCTACATTTTATATAACGTCGAGTATATCCATAGCTGGCAGTTTTGTGTAACAATGGATACATGCTGATTGCTCTCTCAATATGTATGTTTTATGTGTAAATTAAACCTAGCATGACTGCTATATTAGAAGTGCACTTTTGGAGAAAAACACCGGAAAGCTGAGAATTGCAGCATTTCATTTCAAATGTAATCAGTGGATGGCACACTGATTTTTATTTTTTTATTTTTTTTCCTTTCTGAAGACGGAAAAAGATTTCTAACAAATTTCCTCCGCTCCTACACCTCTCAACTATGTACTGAAACTTTTTTATAGATGGGATTCTCAAACCCCCCCACATTGGTTCAGTAGTTTCCTCCTTCCGAGCAACTCTTCCATTTTTAGCACACTTTTTTGGGGAGGTGTGGGGTCTGTCAGCCTAGCATTAAAAGATAAATAAATCCTGATTTTTTACAAAGCATTTACTTGGACGTTAATCATGGACATTCAAAATAATCTTGTGGTCTTGTTTGTTTTCCAAGTGTGTAGAAGATGTGTTTTGAACATCCTCCCTTCAGCGCCCAGCACGGCCGTAACTCCTTATAAGCAGAAATGTTAGACTTTGCAATCCCAAGAAATGTAATGAAACTCTGGCAGGCTTCAGAATATAAATAAAGAGGCAACGTCACCACAATAGATATTTTTGAAAACGCAGAGCCACCGATTGATTTCTGGGGAATTGCTGTATACATTATGATTGTTAAAAATAAGTACATACAAAGTGAATGCTGCATTGCACATGTCTTTGGCCTATGTTCAACAAGCTACTGTATGAAGTCGTGTTCCCCTTGGCTTGGGAATGGACCCGATTTTTCTAAGGCGGGTAGGTGTGAGACTGCTTTACAACATATTGAATAAGGGATCTGTGCATTTCTGTTTTTCAGGGACGCATTGAATATCTGGTTAAATGGAAAGGCTGGGCCATCAAGTAAGTGCTTCACTTCCTATCATTCTTTTCAAAAATTTCATATGGTTTTTCTCCATTATTTGTTCAAAGAAACATAATGCATTTCAAAGTGCAACAAAATTCTGTGTATTGTGCACAAAAAATAGCCCTGATTGTAAAGTAGAAATGTCTGCTAACTGGTTACTTCTATACTATATTAGAAGCCAAATAGCTGGCACTCGATAAACTGCTGCAGAGACAATTAACCTGCCAGTTGCATTAAATGTAATATTTGTATATATTTTATTAAGATAACACTATGGTGGTTACTTCCTGTAACATTTTTTTTTTTACAGCAGCTAAAGGGTTTTATTTTGTCACTCGGATAAGTTTCTGCTTGGTTACTGACGTTGACAAAATCCGCAATACAGAGATCTGATTTTTGTTATTGTCTCTATCATGGGATCATAATGCCATACCCTCTTCTCCCAGGTAACGTCTTGCAATATGTTATTTTCTGCTCTAAGCAGAAGCACTGTATCGCAACTTCTTATCCTGCAGAAAAATGGCCTCACACCCTTTTATGTTAGGGTATTGTGAGGATATTGTTAAGAGAGATCACTCAGAGTTTGTATAAGATAAGACTCATGTTTATTGAGATACAACATGATAATAAGAAACAATAAGCAAAGATGCTAACAATCCAATACTTGTATCTATCTATGCAGAGGTTATTTATTCAGTATGCCGTCATACTCACAAACCAACTAGGTATTACGATATGTCATGCAAGTCTCGGTAGGTCTCGTCTCATGTGGCTCGCCACTCGGTTCTGATCTAACTTGGCCTAATGCTAACCTTTTATTGCCCTTGTCATACGTCATTATTCTTTGTGGAAACAAGGGAAATAACCCAAAAACTAGCAAAGTTTCCTAACTTATTTCTACCTGCGTAGCAAATTAATCACAGGATGTCTGCGGTCTCACATCTGTGCCATTTATCGTTAGCTCATGCTCTTCGGCAAAAGGTGTGAAAACCTGCTCTGCTAAGATTTCCTGGCTCATCAGAGAAATTCTATTTGCAAACTTCAGATAACTTATGTACCTTTTCCAAAGCAAAGAACTAGTGAATATGCGACAGTATGCTCAAAGCTGTACTAAGACATATGTATGCTATATATGTACCTGTGCTACCTCTAATCGATAACATCTCCATGTTTCTTGTCCCTTTCACTGCCACAGAGGGTAAGATCTGTTCTCTCTGCACCAATGGGGGAGGAGGTGCCCCTTTGCTGACAGAGAGGTCTGTCGCCCCTTGCTTTGCAATGTGTTTTAGGCCTCTCTAAGAGCTCTGGCATTTAACCAGGATCATTTACTTGTCTCTATCGCGGTTGTTTTTTAGGTATACGAACAGGAAAATGTAAAATTTGAGAAGTATGATCCCATATTTATTTGGTCAGCTTCCACAATAACCTCCAATTCTATACTCTGCCTTTTTGTTGCATGATAACATCCACACCCTCCAAACCTTAATGGAACCAGTGGGGCAGCTGGACCATACTCCATCCTGAGGCGTACTCCGTTCCACAATAAGCAGCCACTTTACCTTTTTGTTTCAACATTGCCCCTTATTCCTTCTAGATTGCAAGCTCTCATGAGCAGGGCCCTTATTGCTATCTGTATCTGTGACTAGGACAATACACACATTCCAGTGCTAATCCACAACTAATTACACTCTATGAAAAGCGTGAATTTACACACAGTAAAGTTATTAACAATAACAGATAAATCTTTAGAAAAAAGAGGCTTGGAGGACTCCCGAATTGTCCAAATCCTTCCAACAGATTTTAAACAATAGTCCTCTTTGGTTGGCACTGGTCTCAGATGAAAGTGCACAAAAATAGAAGTAGTGTAAAATACTATCATTAGGATACAAATCCTCTGACTTTCCTCACCAGCTCACATAGTGACTCTTGATTCAATCAAGAAATATAAAGAAAAGTGATGGTAAACCATGCCCACCACAATATAAAGGGGAATAGTGGAATGGATAATATAATAAAATAATGTCATGGGGATCATTCAAAGCAGAGTATTACAAGATCAAGATTGGCGTATAACCCCTTGAGACCTCCCAGTGCTCCTATACTAGACTGGTCCTGAACACTCACATCAGTACTCGGGGAGATGAGTGGGATGTCACTTTCTGTAGTGCTTGGTCACGATTAGCTTGAACCTAATGAACTACAAGGACATTGTGTCCAAAATGCTGGGAAACAGAATCTACAATAATAACAGTGATACTGCTACAAATGTCATTTAAAACATCCATCGCACTCATGGATTCCCTGGTCTCTTGTGCTTTGATCAGAGCAAACAAAATCCCTCCTTGTGGTAGCCCTGGCTGGAATCCCTGAGATGCTATGTAAAAGTGTCTGTTCTCCGTGCTACTCGAAGCTCGCTTCCTCATAGCGTTCTCAGTCCACCTCCGACATGTCACTGCCGATCCTCAGAATGAATACTTTTTTTGGGCTTTCAATAGACTGGAATCGTTCTGATCCAAATAGAACTATCTGTATCTATGCTTGTATGTCATTCAGTTTATGTAATTGTCACTCTGTACCCCCTTTGTACCATGGTGCGGCATATGTTGGCTTTTTACAAGTAAAGAGTAATAATTTTCATTTTGCTGCTTCTGGATTGTGGCTGATATGCAGGTGTACCTTCTATCCATTGTAGGTACAGCACTTGGGAGCCAGAGGAGAACATTTTGGACTCTCGCCTCATTGTGGCTTTTGAGCAGAAGTAAGAAAGTTTCCGTGCTGCCTCCACAATCTCTCCCTCTCTAGCACAAGCCCCTCACTCACCTGTCTTTGTCCATTGCACAATGTGTTTCACTCATGTACCTGTGATCATAGACCTGTCTAGCTACAGATGTAGCCAGCTTACTTTCCCTGCGGCCGGGTTTGCCAGGGGAAAAAGGCAGCGGCAAACCCTAACCGCGGGGGAAAGATGCCGGGAGCAGGTAATGAATTAGCCGCTGCTTCCCCAGAGCCATGACAAAAGTTGCCGGGCTACATCTGTATCTAGATCTCAGTGTTGTATGCACAGCTGTTCCTCTGTCTGATAAATGTTGCGATGAACTGGTGTAAGAAGTCTCGTTGCATGCTTTACCCATCGCCTCTATTTTATTTAAAAAAAAAAAATGTTTCACTTTTCTTGGCACAGGGAGAGAGAGCAGGAAATCTATGGACCGAAGAAACGGGGCCCAAAGCCAAAAACGTTCCTCTTAAAGGTAATTGAAGACTGCCTTTTTTTTTAACATTTTTTTTTTTCTTTTCTCTAGGGTGAAGGGCGGTTTTAAGAACCACATTTAAAAAAAAAAAAAAACATGAACTAATGCTAGTGATGATGGACATCTGTGACTAGCAAATCAATATTTTGTAATATTTTTTTTTTAAACCTGATAACTGTTTTTGGAATCTGGCGAGTTGTCCACCCACACCTTTCTACATCAGCCAGACATCTAAAAGTGTAGGTTAAGGGAAAAAAGATATTGGTTTCCCACAGTACAAATAAGCTAACTGGCTGCAAACGGTGAATTATTTTAAATATGGGTATGTTTCTGGTGAATGTACCCACTAAAGGGCTGTGAGACAGACCTTATCTGTATAGCAACATGTTTGTGTAATGTCCCCTTCTACAGGCCCGAGCCCAGGCTGAAGCTCTCCGTCTCAGTGACGTCCACTTTGCAGTCAAGCCGGGATCCAGCATCTCCCCAAAGCTCCACTCCAGTGCGGCCGTGCACCGCCTGAAGAAGGATATCCGTCGCTGTCACAGCATGTCCCGCCGTCCCCTCCCCCGTCCGGACCCCTGTGCCCCATCTGGAGCGGGCTGCAGCCTGCGCCCCCCAACGTCCCCCTTCTCCGAGACGGTGCGCATCATCAACCGCAAGGCAAAGCCTCGCGAGCCGAAGCGCAATCGCATCATCCTGAACCTAAAGGTGATCGACAAAGGGGGGAAGCCTCCTCTGGGGCGCCCCAAAATCCCGTCCAGGAATAGGGTGATCGGGAAAAGCAAGAAGTACAGCGAGAGCCTGCTGCGCACACAGATTCGCCACCTGAAGTACGGAGCCTTCTCCCTCTACAACAAGCAGGCCCTCCGGGCTCCCGATGGTGCCAAGGCAGAGGGAACCCGCCAAGGCCTGGCCGACGACAGCTCCAGTACCTCCGGGTGCCCATCACCGGCACCTTCCGACGACCGGCCCCCAAAGCTGCTGCCGGAGACCCTCAGCCCGGCTGTTCCTGACTGGCGGGAGTCTGAGGCATTGGATCTCTCCATCCCGCCCGAGTCGTCCGCCAGCAAGCGGGGGCAGGGGGAACCCGAGGAGTCTGACCCCGATGAGGCCGGAGACTGGCGCCCAGACATGTCGCCCTGCTCCAACGTGGTAGTGACCGATGTTACCAGCAACCTTCTGACGGTCACCATAAAGGAGTTCTGCAACGCCCAAGACTTCGAGAAAGTGGCTGCTGCAAAATAAGGGGGTGTATATGAGGGGTGGGGGGGGGTTAGAAGTTTTGAGGTGCATTCACTCTAATGAACCTATGCTACACAGCACTCCACATTACAAGCATTTAGGCAAAGCGGTGCTATGCTATAAGACTCCTTGGGACTTATTCACTTAAATGAACTGTAAGGTGTCTTATGGAATAACACTGCTTGGTAAATCCAGGCCTCTCAAATATAGTTCTCTCAAAATACCCTTATTTGGTGTTTATTTTATTTTTTATTTTCTTACAACTGCAAACAGAGACTGGCAGCCAAATGTTTCTACCCAACATAATTTTTGAATGTCAAAAAAAAAAGGTAAAAGAGATTTCATGTCGAGGCTCTTTTAAAGGTGAAAATAACAATTAAGGTTTTTATTCACTTTTCTATTTTGCTGCAAGTAGTTTAGTAAACCGTACAGCAGAAAGCGGATGGGAAGAATCGATATTTAACTTGCAGAACAGGTTAACATCTGTCAAACCTAACCGAACATAACCTAAATTAGTGACTCAAATCTCAAAATATTGCAACCAGTGTTTGCATGCGCTGGGGTGCAATGATTTCAATTTGAACTGACTTATAACGAAGTCGAAACCCTTTATTTTAAAATACAAAGCGAATGTTTAACATTTCCGTACAAAACGGCCAGCATTAGAAGTCATAACATGAAATGTTACACAGAACATGGACCACTTATTGATTCATGTGGCCACCATTTGCTCACCGCTGATCTGCACAAACGTGTCCTAGTTGAGATACCAAAATGAGTGATAATGATGGTGTGAAGAAAAAGAATTGATGCTGCCATCTTAAATGTGATTCACAAAATAGAACCCTCAGTATTGGCCCCTAGAATTAAGATAAAAATAACATGTATTGTAGAACTGATACCTTCAGGCACAAAGTATGTCTGCCAAAAAAGTGTAGTAGACTTCAGTTTGTAAGAGTGGATGCACCTTTAAATACTAAAATACAGAGAGAGAGAGGCATAGAGTTTTGTAATATCTGCATTAGCATAATGCATTTGAGGCCACTGTTTATGTTACAGAATTCACTGGTGCTAACTTCTCTGTCCTATCTTTCAAATAGGGGTGTGGGGGTGAAGGGATTGGAGCGAGTGGTAAGATATCAGTGAGAGGGTAAGGTGGTTACCTTATTTAATAGGGTCTGTGATGCCTTTCTCAACCCATAGCCACAGATTGACTTCTCTGCAATTCTTTAGCAGCAGTAAGTTGAATATATAGTGAATGCAATTTGTTGCCTGATATACAGAGTGAAAGTATTTAACCCTGGTGCTGCCGAAGAGGGACTTTGAAGGGGATAACACATCGGTTTTTCATCATTACCATTGAAGAGCTTAATTAAATATAAAATGTGTCGGGGAATAACAGCAGGACCCTGTCGTGCTCCCCCCAGAGTTTTATTTCAGTTTGTATTTTCTTTGAAGGGGTGTTGTGAGACTTAGAGGCCCAAGAGAGAGACCTACAGCGTGGACTTAAGCCAGTTCGGTGCCTGTTTTTTTTTTTTGCTTTGTCTATTCTCCGCCGCATTACTTTGCTGGCCCGCCCAACACTGGTGGGTTACAAACTCGACAAAACTTTGAAAACGTTAGTAAGGTGGCAAAAAATAGAACAGGGTCCCAACGGCAAAGTAAAGGGAAAGAAACCTTTATTTTGTGTAAGGAAAAAACTGACCGTGAAGGAAATGGTTGTGGAAATGTACGGGAAGATATAACTGTTTGCCGTTTAGGTTTGCCGAATAGTGCAGTGAAATGACTTGTTGTGCGTCCCAGTGCTGCGTTACAAGCTTGCTCCTAAGGTGATTTAATGGGTGCAGATTATTCTTCAGCCTTGGGGGATGGGTAAAAGGCATAGTGTTCATTTAGTGTTTAATTCCTCTGTCCTTCCGGTGGGTGTCTTGCTGAGACTTGAGCTGAAATTGTGCAGGTTCATCCCATCCCATTGTTTCAGTGCCAAGATCCCACGACTAACACCATCTTGGCTACCACCTATAATGTTTGAGGTCCTTTAGATTCTATCTATACCATTTCCTGAATGCTCAGTTTGAACTAGTAAAAAAAAAAAATGCAAGGGAGCAGTCTGGTTAATTTTATGGTTTTCTTTGATATTTTATAACTCGTCCTCTAAAATAATTTGCCATGTTAACACATAAACCAACTGTACGCAGTAAAATATTGAGGGTAACCTTTTCACTCAACACCGATTTATGGAGATTACCCAGCATAAAATGCAGATCATTTTTGCCTCTTAACAGAAAGGGGTTAAATAGCTCTTTCCCGTCAGTGCATCATCCTGAGCGTTTCAAAGTGCTCCAGTAACACTGCTTGTTAAAAACAAGTCTTCGTTTGAAGGATTTTTGGTTCCTTGAGGGAATATTGCACTTTTTTCCGTCCAACAGGCTCAATTATTTATCAGAGAGCCCCATTTTCCATTTGTCTTGGGGTTTGAATGCAGGTGTAGCTTTTTCTAACGGCCTTTTTAAAATGAAGCTATTGTTTTGCCGATAAGTATCGTTCTGTGGAGCAGGAGAGACGCACTCTGTTCGCTTTGTATATTGCAGGCAACGGTTTGCCCGGTAACTGATTGGAATGGCAGATAAATGGTGACGGTTGCACATGCCTCTTGATTCTATTTAGCGTAGACTAGTCTAGTAAGGATGCGTTTTTTTGTTTGTTTGTTTTTTTGGTGTTTAATGGTGAACCAACTTTTTTTTTTTTAAATTTTTTTTTTTTTGTTTTGTTTTTTTAGCTGCTATTATCTAATTTCTTTGCAAGTTTCTCACTGCAGTGTAAATATTTACATCAGTGTGTTTTATTTTTATTTTTTCAACTGGTGTTCCTAGGAGCTCTTGGGTTCCCCGGGCGCCCCTAAAGGTTTCCCTGCAATTTTCTGATTTGTAAATTGTAACAAATGCAGAAGAATTTACAATTCATCTGATCTCAGACGCTCTATTAGGGACGGTTGAGGTTCTTCAGCATTTCACAATATAATTATAGAGTTCCTTAACCAAAAAGTCTGATTTACATGAAACCTCAACCTAAAATTGCTAAGCAATGTTTTGCAGTCCTGCCCAATAGAATACCTGAAACTAGTGATTCTGAATTGCATGCTCCCTTTTCAGTGACAGTGTTAAAACATATCACTTCAATTTTTACACCTGAAACATGAGGGGAAAAAAATAGTTTCAGGTTAATCCAATTTACGTTCACACCCCTTCAAAAACAAAGCCCTTTTCCGGTTTACTTAAACTCTGGGCAGTAGAATTATTTGTTTTATTTAAAAAAGCCGACACCACTTTACCAGCCTCTTTAAAGTATTTTACTATTAAATAAATTGCTGTTGGGGGTTAAGTTTTAGGATTTCAGAGTAACAGAGAGGCGTTAGGATGCGCTTATAATGACGGCTACGCGGCGCAAAATTTTGAAGCCGGTGAAATTTGATTTTTTTTTCAGAGGCTGTCGCCACATGTGACAGCCTCTGAACCAATCAATGGCCAGGTCGCTTGCGACGTCGCTGCAAAGCGAAATACAGCTTTCGCGGGTTGCGACAGGTGATGTCATCCGTCACGCGCACTATATAATAAAAAAAAAACTTTTTGCCTCTTAGACTCACCTATTATGTTCCCCCCCCATCCCCCAAATAAAAATCCACTTGTGAGCACATTCACGTGTCTCAGACGGGGCCACAGACCTGCGTTTCCCCCATTATAGTGACATACAATGGTTCCACTGCCGCCAGGGATTCTGGGTAAGTGCATGCAAATGAGCACTCGGTGTCTAATGTTGCATGTTATTTCCCAGAATCCCTGGCTGCAGTGGAAGCGCTGTATGCGGAGATAATGGGGAAGGGCAGGTCTGGGCCCCGTCTGAGACACGTGACTGCTCACAACGTGGGATTTGTATTTGCTGGGTGGTGGAGGGTTTCTGTCACATTTTCTTCTCCCAATTCTCGAGTCCCTCTTTGACCGGTTCAGAAACTTCGTGTGCTTTAGTTAACGAGTTAACTCTGCAGTATTTAGTGCTGACCCAAATACTGTAACTTGGATACAGACCTTGTTTCGTGTGGGGTTTGTTTTTGGTGATGAACGGTTCTTTGTCCATCCGCTTGTTCCACGGAATGCCTGGAAATCCCCCTTTACCTTTTACCAAATGTTTAGTAACAACTAAAATACTTTAGGTTCTTACCTGCAGTGCAATAAATACCCCTTGCTGGTTGCAGCAATTGATTCTTTAACAAGAGATATTTTAAATGACAAAAAAAAGCACTTAACAAGGTGGTTGATATTTAGACTCCGATCTAATTCCATATTAAGCAGTGTATTAACTGCATTTCCCTTAGTTGGGACTAGGTTCCTTCGTTACCGTCTTGAAATAGGGTGGCAGTCTTCAAAAGACCCTACCCTAATGTTTACTTGCTGGCTAGGTGTGTAGATAAACATAGGGGATGCGTACCTGTGGTCAAAAACGGCTATTATGTTGATACCGTGAGTGTGTTCCTTTGCATTGAGGTACGTTGCTCCTGTTAAGTCTAGATAGTGTTTTCATTTACTCGGTTGAGAGGAGTTGCTCAGTGCAATATTATAATGGAATATACAGTAATAAACATTCAGTCACCTCGTATAGGTTTCTTGCATTTGTTTTCTTTGCATCAGTATAAATCTGCAGTTTGACGCAGAAGGAAATTCTTGCACCATGCAATAGTCTATAGATCTTGCTGATCTGCCTGTAGGTGTAGAGAGGTTGCACAGAACATTGAGGGTAATTTGTATATGAAATGATGGTAAAGCAGAGCAGCCTGTGAGGTATTTAATTATCCTGGTGTTCGTTTGAAACGTAATCAAGTTTCTCATGCATCTGGCATAGATTCACTCAAGTATCATATACGCATCAAGGCTTTCTTGTTACTCCATGTAACAATGCTGCGTGTAATTGGCAAATACTCTTAACCCCTTAATGGACAGGTAGTCCCCTCTGGCATGGGTCAATGTCCTGATCACAGATGGGGAAATGGGCTGAGTGGGTCTCTGCTGTCATTCTATGTTTCCGTTCCTAATTGTCTGCACGATTGCCCCTTTACTTGTTGTAATTTTGTTCTCGATCAACCTCTTGTGGCAGATTTATTTTTAGGGTCTGCTGACTTGTAACCCAGCAGCTGTACAGGACTGGGTTAACTGGTTGAAGTTGCTTCGTTGGCAATCAACCCTTCTTGTTGCTGACATTTGTCTTGTATAAGATGTAGAAACGGGGACGATAAAGCTGATCAGAAGCAAATAGTGTTCTAAAACGGAGATTGCAATATTGTAAGGTGAAACCTACAGACAGAAATGTACTGATTAAAAAAGAAAAAAGTTAAATATATGTATAATATATACAGTATATATTCTTTGCAAAATAAGCTATTGCCGTTAGTGTTAAAACAGTGGTACTAGCTTAATCATTTTGCTCAGCGACCTTTTGAGAATGTGGTTTTAATTTCTGTTCACTTCCTTTACTTTTACAGGAAGTTGAAACGTTGCAAGGCAGACGAGACGTGTAACTGAATACACAGAACAGCGCAACTTGCCTTCTGTGACCTGACACAGAACAGATTCGGTATCTCCAGATACCAGGCTTGTTTGGTACTGCTGTGTTAAGGCAGTACAGGGGTGGCATGCCCAGGCAGAAGGTGTGTGTTGTGTTTTTTTTTTTTGTTTTGTTTTTTAAACCTGTAGCAAGTTCCGTTCCACTGAACTCCGTAAAGTGGAGGAAAGTGACCCGGGCTTATCCTGCGGTGCTACAATTGATCCTGAAGGAAAATTCACCTGGGTCCCAAGAATCCAAATAGCACACATGTCCTACTCTTTCATGCAAACCTGTAACAGTCTGTTTTTATTATTTTGTCCTGTGTTTTTGTGAAAGCGCTTCTCTCAGTCTCTGCTGGTGCTAGTGGAAGCTGTTCAATGCCACAAGTATTTCCTTTTCTCGCCGTGGCCAATTTCTAGAGCAGGGGAGGTCAACTCCAGTCCTCAAGAGCCACCAACAGGTTAGGTTTTCAGGATATTTCTGCTTCAGCACAGGTGGCTCAGTCATTGTGACTGAGCCACCTGTGCTGAAGCAGGAATATCCTGAAAACCTGACCTGTTGGTGGCCTTTGAGGACTGGAGTTGTCCACCCGTTTTTAGATGGAAGCAGCTTGCCTTAAACTATTCTTCCCCCCCCCCCCCCCCCCCCCCCCCAAGCTTTTGCTTTAGTTTGTGCTGGCATACTCAAATCCAATGTACATACAGTTTGCCAAATCTACCATGTATTCACCAGGAATTTATCACCATTCCTATTGAATACACACTAGTATCAGGAAGCAGACGTGCTTAAATACAGGTCCCTTTGTTGTCATTAGCAAAGCAGCAGCAGTGGCGCAGTGAGCCTGTTATTCTGCTGCTGTCCAGATGTGCCGTTTTCTGTAACGCAAACACCACTTTAGCTTGTGTTTGCAAAGAGCAGGAGATGGTTTGAGTGAAACGGGAATGAAGGATACAGCCGTTTAAAAAAAAAAAAAAAAAAAAAAACATGACAAAACAAATTATGAGAAAATGTATTTTGTAATTAACTATGTTTAATATATATTATATTAATTTTGTTTTTTTTTTTTTGTTTTTTTGCATGGAACATGGTGAGAAAATGGGTGCTTTTTGTCTTTATTTTTTATTTTTAATGCTGTGTGATTAAACAATAAAAATATGAATATTGTGTGTTGGAATTTGGTGCCTAGCTGGCAATAATAGTCTTGTGGGTTTGATATTGCAGGCCAAGCCTGCCTTTCTGTATTTCTGCTCTTGTTTTCTGGATTTTATATATCTGTTATATTGCATATATAAACATTATCTGCTGCGCTCAAAGTGTTTAATGGATTTGGGGATAAAGAACATAAATAAAATATTACATTCCAAAAATAAAATGTGCTAATTTTTTGTTTGTTTTGAAAACTATCCTCTGATCACCCATAAAAAGCAGAACAAATAGTTGAACATTAGGAAATATTCAAGTTCCAAAGTGAACTTGAATTGGTGAACCCCTACCTATTGCATTTAGTGTAATTTGGCCCTGAATACAAGACATATCAATGTACATTAATCGGGCATCAGAATCTAACTCTTCTAATCAGAAGTATAAAAAAATAAAAAGTTGTTTTGAAAACTCATGTGCTGCCTGGGTCTGAAAATTTCATCAACCCATTGAAAATTCATGGCGGGAGTAATTCTATTGTAACTGCTACAAGGCATATTCGATTTTAAAAAGCGTGGACTGCAGAGCACTGGTTAATAGCTGTAATCATCTGTACTTCTATCCATACATTGTATTTCAGATAAAGGAATAGTCCATGTTTTTATTGACACTGACAATGTGTATATAGGAAGAATTAGTGACTTAACTGAGGTCACAAGGAAACTTTGGGATATCGTGTTCTATCAAGGGCGAAGCAGTGCATTAATAATGTGCATATCGTAAGTGGGATAAAAGCATTATGCAGGGGACCGATTCTGCTAGTTACACCTCACTCGGACTCCATACAGAAATGAAATTGAGAAACTGTTATTGGAACTAAACGCTGCTCTCCACTTTCAGGTAAAGAAAAATACTTACATTTGGGCTGTTTTTAATGTGGCTATAGCCAGTTTAAGTTTCAAATAGTAAAAATGTATGTTACCTCTGTCAGGATTTTTATCTGATCCCTTTCCAAATGTTGCTTCTCATGTTTTTAGTCTGTCAACACCTTTTTAATTTGCTTGATAGATATAGATAGATAGATCTTGCCAAACTAACCTTATTTGTTTCCTTAAGGAGGTAAGTAGGAATTTAGACCAGGGAAATGCAGTTGATGTGGTCTACTTAGATTTTGCAATGGCTTTTGATACGGTTTCACACGAGGTTGGTGTACAAAATAAAGACAATTAGACTCAATAATAATATACAGGCATACCCCACATTAACGTACGCAATGGGACAGGAGCATGTATGTAAAGTGAAAATGTACTTAAAGTGAAGCACTACCTTTTTCCCACTTATCGATGCATGTACTGTACTGCAAACGTCATATACGTGCATAACTGATGGAAATAACGCATTTGTAACAGGCTCTATAGTCTCCCCGCTTGCGCACAGCTTCGGTACAGGTAGGGAGCCGGTATTGCTGTTCAGGATGTGCTGACAGGCGCATGCGTGAGCTGCTGTTTGCCTATTGAGCGAGATGTACTTACTCGCGAGTGTACTTAAAGTGAGTGTACTTAAACCGGGGTATGCCTGTATGCACCTGGATTGAAAACTGGTTAAAGGACAGACAACAGAGGGTTGTCATAAATGGAACTTTTTCAGGTTGGGCTAAAGTCGTCAGTGGAGTACCTCAGGGATCGGTACTGGGACCCCTGCTTTTTAACTTGTTTATTAATTACCTTGAGGTTGGGATCGAGAGCAAAGTCTCCATCTTTGCTGATGGTACTAAATTGTGTAAGGTAATAGAATCAGAGCAGGCTGTAATTTCTCTTCAGAAGGACTTGCAGAGACTGGAAATGTGGGCAGGTAAATGGCAGATGAGGTTTAATACAGATAAATGTAAGGTTATGCATTTGGGATGCAAGAATAAAAAGGCGACTTACAAAATAAATGGAGATATAATGGGGGAATCCTTGATGGAGAGGGATTTAGGAGTGCTTGTAGACAGCAGGCTTAGCAATAGTGCCCAATGTCATGCAGTAGCTGCAAAGGCAAACAAGATCTTATCTTGCATCAAACGGCCAATGGATGGAAGGGAAGTAAACATAATTATGCCCCTTTACAAAGCATTAGTAAGACCACACCTTGAATATGGAGTACAATTTTGGGCACCAATCCTAAGAAAAGACATTATGGAACTAGAGAGAGTGCAGAGAAGAGCCACCAAATTAATAAAGGGGATGGACATTCTAACTTATGAGAGGCTAGCTAAATTAGATTTATTTACATTAGAAAAGAGGCATCTAAGAGGGGATATGATAACTATATACAAATATATTCGGGGACAATACAAGGAGCTTTCAAAAGAACTATTCATCCCACGGGCAGTACAAAGGACTCGGGGCCATCCCTTAAGGTTGGAGGAAAGGAAATTTCACCAGCAACAAAGGAAAGGGTTCTGTACAGTAAGGGCAATTAAAATGTGGAATTCATTACCCATGGAGACTGTGATGGCAGATACAATAGATTTGTTCATAAAAAGGTTGGACATCTTTTTAGATGGGAAAGTTATGCAGGGATATACCAAATAAGTATACATGGGAAGGATGTTGATCCAGGGATTAATCTGATTGCCAATTCTTGGACTCAGGACGGAATTCATTTTTCCTTTTAATGGGTTTTTTTGTTTGCCTTCCTCTGGATCAATAAGTAAGTATAGATATAGAATAAAGTATCTGTTGTCTAAATTTAGCATAGGTTGTACTTGATTGACCTACGTCTTTTTCAACCTCATCTACTATGTAACTATGTAATTAATATAATATATATATATTGTGTGTGTGTGTGTGTGTCACTTTGAAGTGGTGTGTGTGTGTGTGCGCGCACCAGCCGCCGCCTCCTGCCCAGGTAAGTCAGTAAAAAAACGCTGCCTCACACCCCTGCGTCTCCGGCCTCAAAGCTCACACCCCTCCCGCAGGACTGCCGCTGAATACCCCTGCGCCTCACGCCCCTGGCGCCGGGCCGCCGCCTCACACCCCTGCGCCCGGCGCGTCCCGCCTCAACAGACCGCGAGCAAGCGGGGGAGCGGACGGCCAGGGGAGCGGCCATTAATCAATAAATTATGTCCCCCCTACCTCACCAATTTCAGCCCTGCAGCCTCCCGCCTCAGGCCAGGACCACACATGGTGCTTCCTGCCGCCGCGTGCATGCACCTCCGTCGGCCGGCTGAGCCATCGGGGAACCGGGCGGAGGAGAGCGGCCCGAGCCATCGGGGGACCAACCTGGGGGGGAGAGGCCACTGACCCATCTGGGAACCAAGCGGGGGGGGGGTCGCCCGGCCGCCGAGCCAGCGGGGGAATGGACGCCCGGACGGGGGAGCAAGCGGCCGGACGGGTGTCGGATACATATTTTATGGCAATACATATGCACCCCTCCACTCCCCCTCAAACCCCCACCCCCCTTTTGCCTCCCCTCCCCCCCTTCAACTCCCCTCCCCCATTCCTTCCCCCCCCACTTCCCCTACCGCCGCCTTCCTGCCCTTGCCTTCCTGCCCCCCTTGCCTTCCCACCCGCCTCTGCTTTTCGCCCGCCTCTGTCTTTCGCCCGCCTATGCCTTTCGCCCATCCACCCGCCTCTGCCTTTTGCCCACCTGCCTCTGCCTTTCACCCACCGCCTCACAGCCGCCGCACGCACTCAACAGACACCCGCCACACTCGACACACACCCGCCGCCTCTCACCCACCCGCCACACTCGACACACCTGCTGTCTCCCGCCCCTACGCACAGACATCACTCACCAGCTGCCAGCCGCACTCGCCACACACCGGCCGCACTCACCCCTACACACCGACATCACTGACCAGCTGCCGCCCGCACTCACCACACACCCGCCGCCTCACACCCTAGCAGGACCCCCACTCACAGCAAGCACTCACAACCCACACGCCACCCGTACTCAACACCCACCCGCTGCCTCACACCTTAGCGGGACACGCCTCACATTTTTACATCAGTTAAGTCACCAAAATATACATTGTACTGTGGTGTGTTTACAATAAACCATTTTTAAACAACATTGTATTACATTTTCTTCCATCTTTCTTTTCAACATTATTATCCAACCTTTCCAACAAATAGTCAACCTATTGTTCCACGATTTATAAATAATACTACCTATTACGCATTTACATCCCGGGCAATGCCGGGTATATCAGCTAGTTGGGTTTTATTGAGCAATCTAGCACTGATTAATATCAGATGATATGCTGTTTTAGTAGTATATAAATTCAAGTACACACTGGTGGGAGCAATGCGTTAATGTTATACAATAAAGTGAATATCTTAAATGGGAAAAGTTTTATGCAGGAGATTGGAAGGGAGTTGATCCTTGTATTCTTGACTCAACTTTTGGCGTTAATTTGGTAAAACTACTGGCTGCCTTGTAACACTGTTTCAACTATACTAAAGTAAGGTACATACTGTAGCATATTTTTTTTTGTAATCTACCTTGCTGATAATGAACCTGCTACTTATCTCAATTCTGTTTCTTACTGTGGCCTCATGTAAATGTTACACTGTATCCACTGCAACTTTCTCCCTCTTGTCCCAGACCCAATGTAGTTGTACACCCTGGGCTACTCAAGCCTTGCATTGTCTGAAAGTTGGTGGAGAGATCTGTAAATCAACACACAACACAATTACTCACATTTCTATTATTACTGTTTCTCTCTGTAGTAGGAGATTAAGCTTCACCCAGGTTTTTTCTTTTTTTATTAAGATTTTCTTTTTACTAAACAAAGAATAACGGTAAAAATATTTACATTAGAAATCCAAGTTTTTATGCGCATATAAACATACGTTACACGGGCATATACATAGTGGGAGAGTGGCTAGACATGAGTGCGGCCTCCCTCTCCTCCCAAATGCATCACCTTTTATCACCTCTGTACTTGTAGCACACAACGAAAAGGAGGGGGGGGGGGTACATGTTTGAATTATATTAAACTAAACATGATTACCCGGGGGAAGACATCTGGGAGAGAGGAGGTGTGGGGCTTGAGAGGTTCCGTCGCCGTCCTTTATTGCAGCCATCTAATTGAAATGGTCACAGAGCAAAAAAACGAATATCAGCTCCAGAAGCAAAAAGGTAAGTGAAATCAAATAACAGTCTTTTAAATTGATAATAGCAATGTCCGGTACATATAAGTATAGATGCGGGGAGAGGGGAGAAAAACCAAGGGGTTAAGCAGGGTATAAGAAGCGGGGTACTTACAGAGAGGTTAGATTCCCACCAGGCTGTGTGACCCCCTGAGAAGCTTCACCTTGCCCCCGTCTCCTTCCAAATGAAGTGGTGTAGAGCCGCACGCTCACAAGGTGTCACCACTAATCCATTCCTCCCGCAACAATGGTGAAACCGGTTGTGTCCTCCGATCCAGGCAGCAACAGAAACAAAAAATGATCGAGTGGACTACCGCTTGCTATGAAAAGAAATTGGGGAACTCACCAGAATTTAAGGTTAAAAAAGTCTTTAATGAAAACTACTTAAAATGACAAAACTCATCCTCCACGCCCACTATGGTGCTTTAGTGGGTGTGAAACATGTGGGAGGAGGAGTTTTGCAAATCCCTGGTGGGTCACGCTGGCTAACGGAGCAGAGTATAGTGAGAGAATGGCGTGTATCAATTTCGTGCCCATACCAAATGCTCCAAGTGTGGCCTCTAAGTATGGCCAGTCTATCCTGTCGAACGCTTTCTCTGCATCCAGACTAAGCGCCATAACCGGTATTGATCTTGTATTGGCTACTGCTAGCAGATCAATGATTCGTCGGGTATTATCCGCAGCTTGTCGACCCGCGATAAACCCAACCTGATCTGGGTGCACTAGTCTGGGCAGGATGAGACTCATAATCGGTTAGCCAATAATTTAGCATATATTTTGATCTCCGAATTTATCAGGGATATTGGCCTGTAGCTTCTACAGTCCAGTGGGTCCTTACCCTGTTTGTGTATCACTGAGAATGACGCTTGGAGCATTTGCTGGTATTTGTAGTATAAGTTTGAGAATCCGTCAGGACCCGGGGCTTTAGAGGGTTTCAAGTTTGTGATGACCTCGGCAACCTCCTCCGCTGTAAAGTCTCTGCCCATCACCTCTCTGTCACCCTCACTCATACCCGGTATGTTCGAGCCCTTCAGAAAATCTGTCAGGGTTTTCTCTATACCTGTGGAGCGGGTCACCATCCGTCCATCATATAATTCCTCGTAAAAGCGCTTAAATTCTCCTACTATATTTTTAGGGTTGGCTGTGATTATGCCTGATTTGGTTCGTATAGCTTGGATATTGTAGGTCTTATCTTTGGGATTGAGCATCTTGGCCAATAATGTATCTGGCTTGTTTGCCTTTTCAAAGAATTTCCTCTTTGACCAAGTCATTGATTTCTCGGCCTGGGAGGTCAGCAACAGATTCAGCTTAATCTGAGTGTCTCTAATCTTTTGGAGGGTAACTGGGTATGGAGACCTCTTGTGTTGGTCCCAAAGGGTTTTCAAATCTTTCTGACCTGCTATGATTTTTGCATTTCACTCTCTCCTTCTCTTGGCCGCCATACTGATGAGAGCCCCTCTTAGTGTTGCTTTATGTGCCTCCCAGGGGGTGATATGTGAGCGGACACTTCCTTCATTTTCTCTAAAGAAGTTCGAGATGTCTCCACTAATTTTCTCTTGTAATTCGTGTATTTTAAGTAGGGATTCGTTTAGTTTCCAGTTTGCTCCTGGCCTGTCCAGCCCTAATTGTGCGCACCTGAGCTCTATTGGTGCATGATCTGACCACGAAATATCGTGGATCCCAGTATGGGAGTGTTACGCCGGAGTAGCCCGCAGACCAGACCTGTCCCTAGAACTGAGGTGGCAGGTATGAATACACACACCGACAGAGTGAGGGACGTGTCCGGGTTGTGGTATTAGATGGTGCCAGGCCAGATGGGGTGTATTGCGAGAATACTTGCCGATACCGTTTTCCCAGAAGAATGGTCGTTGCCGTTGCCGAGATCAGGGGTAGGAGATGTATGGAGGAATCGAGATGAGTGCCGAGGTCGAAGGGAGGCAGAAGGTACTTAAACAGGAACAATCCGAAGTCGAGAGCCAAAGGGGGTAGTCTGCCAAGCCGCGTCTAAACTGAGAGAATCAAAGAACAAGCACTGTGAAACACCCATACAAAAACTATGACGAGCGAGGAAGCACAGAACAGAGAGGGTATATAAAGCTGGAACAGCCAACCAGTAGAGGGGGCGTGCCTGGAGGAGCCCAGGGAGCTTCAGTGCATTGGCTGCTGTTCTTAGAGCTCAGGTGACACTCAGCAAGAGCCAGATTGTAACCATGCGGTGTTTGGGGGCGGAGCCTGAGTGGGGATAAGTTCAAGGGCTTTTGTGTGTGCACTGTAAGTCCAACGTGTGCATGAGAGGAAGCAACGTGGGGTGCGCACGTGCGTGCGGGGCGGCGATTCCGCGCCGACGGCTGCGGCGCAGAGCGAGGAGGAAGAACCTCATGGAGCGTCCCACCATGCCGAGGTGTAAGTGATGAAGCTGAAGGGGGCTTGCGTGGTTGTAGTGGAAGGGTCTGAGCAGTGTAAGGAGAGAGCCGTGAGCTCCGCCTGAGACGCTGTGTGCTCACATTCCTAACAGGGAGATCTGTGGAACCAGTCTACTAGCGACAAAGAAGTAATCGATTCTGCTGAAGGAATTATGGGGGTGTGAGGAGAAGGTGTAGTTTTTGTCTAAGGGGTGAAATTCCCTCCAAACGTCTACCAGCTCCAAGTCCCGTAGCCCCTGTTCTAGGGCTTTGGACCTTGTCGGTGTGCCAAGCCTGGGGGGACCTAATCTGTCAAGGTCTGTGTTTAGCACTGTGTTAAAGTCACCTCCTACGATCAAGGCGCCTTTAGCATGTTTTTGGATGACAGAGAATGTTGTGGTGTAAAAAGCGCAGTCGTGTCCATTTGGAGCATAGATTGTCACAACCGTAATAGGTTGCTGGTTTATAGTCCCTGCTAGCAGGAGGAACCTTCCTTCCATATCTTTTTTTACTGTGTCCACCACCAGTCCCACTCTGTTATGTATTAATATTTCAACTCCACATTTCTTCTCCTTTGCGGAGGATAGAAACACCTGTCTGAATTGCTTGTCAAAATATTTCGGAAAGCTGGTGGTGCTGAAATGTGTCTCCTGAATTAAGACTACGTCCGCCCCTTTTCTGTTATAATCATTGAGGGTCACCTTCCTTTTATGGGGGCAGTTTAACCCTTTGACATTATGGGATTTAACTGTCAGCATCATGTTGTGGGTCTGTTCTTACCTAGTCTTTGAGGGGTTCCCATGGTAGACGTCGGGGCGCCCCCAGGGGGTCTCCTCCCCCCTGCGATGTCCCGCAGCTCAACCAGCTCCAGCGTTGCACCACTTAAGCAGAAGGTAGGGTGGGGGAGGGAGGACACAGAAGGGACAAATGACACATAAGGAAAGGTACATTGAGTTGGCAGGGACTCAATGGTCCAGGACCATTGCCCCTCCCTTGCCTTCGGGACCTGGGAATCCCGGGGAACCTCTTCCAGATCGCTACCTGCCGACCTGGTGGCTCCCTTCCCAGTCCTCCTAAGAACAGACAGGATAGGGGGAGCGAGGGATTAGACGATATACTATCCAATAAAGTGTAGACTATAAACAGCTGAAAATGTTGTGATATAACCTAATATGGTGGACAAGGGGCATGAGCTACAGTAATACGATATATAAAAATTCTTACACGGCCTTGTGTAAGCACAATCAGAAATAGATATCTTTGGGATATATCCTAGCCCGTCCACAAGCAGGTGTGAGGGGATCAATGGAGTATAAAGATATATATATATACTCACACGGCCCAGTTTGAGTAAAGATGTAGGGTTGGTATCTTTGGGGTTAAATTAACCCGTCCAGGGTAGTTGCAGACAGGTCACGGAAGATTGCTCCCAAGCAAGGCTATGACCGGAAATCACTCCTCTGTTGCTTGTAATCAAGCAGTTTACCTCCCCGATTCAGCAGTGAAGGGGGATAAGTGAGGCACGGTGAGGCACGGTTTCAATATAATTAAAAATGACATTTATTGAATAAAATCCAAGAAAAGGTGAACTCACATACAATAAAACACCCCCTGGCTTTCCAACATAGCCCAGTAACAGCAGCAAGTTGCTCCGGCCCCACGTCCGGGGTGCAGAAAGATGACACTGGTCTGCCCGGCTGCAGTTGCGACTGAGGGAACTGTCTACGGAAGCCGCCGTGGGACACAAACAGGCACAGGATTGAGCAATGCGTTTCGCCGTTCAAACGGCTTCCTCAGGCTCATACAATGACGTTGGAAGGGTCAGATGAGCTTATATAGACCCTTCTTAATGCTTAATCAGTAATTGGTAAAGGCTGTTTAACACAAGCCTTTCCCTGCAGTATGCATTACATTGCAAATGTCTATTAGTTCTTCCATGAGTGCTTTATGTTCAGACTATTCTTTGCATGAATTGCTCTACATCAAAATAAACTTATCCTTGATGTCTTGGACGTATACATTGAACTAAAAAGTCTAAAATGAGTCACTAAGGTTTATATATTAATGGTAACCCCTAAGGGTGCAGTGCTTAATTAGAGCATTATTAATAGCACGAACTTAGATATACATTTTGTATTTACTCTCAATCAAAATTCGTAATAATATTAAAACAACAATTTTATACAATCATCTTTAAAACCTTCCATCTTACAGTTTTAAACTATGTACTTAAAACAAAACGAAAATGAAAATGAACACCTATTATTGAAAATCCTCCTGTTATATCTAGAAATAGTTTAAAAACATTCTTAAAACCATTTTCGAAGATTGCACAATCTTAGAATCAATCAGTATAGCATAAAATTATATCTGAAAAAGGGGGGAACAAGGAGAAAAAATTAATAATGGGTATAAACATGATTTCTCAGTTTATAGTTTAAATTTTAATATAAAAATAGGTAAAAACAATAAAAACACGGTTATAGGAGTCTAAAAATGCAGGTTTCCAAACATATTTATATGAACGCTGTGATGTCTAGATCAACATTTAGACCATTCGGGGTTAATGTTTTTAGTTGGTAAATCCAAAACGTCTCCCTTTGCTGGAGACGCCTGAGTCTGTCGCCACCCCTCCAATTTTCAATGACCAACTCTAGTCCTCTATAGAGTAGTCCTGTTGGGTCACCCCCATGGGCTTGGCTAAAATGTAAGGGTACACTATGAGTGGTCAGGCCTCTCCTGATGTTGCCTATGTGCTCCAGTATGCGGACTCTGAGACTTCTTGAGGTCCGGCCAACATACTGGAGTCCACACGGGCACTCAAGCAGGTATACAACAAATGTTGTTCTGCAGTTTATTAGTCGTTTGGTCTTAAAAACTTCTTTGGTGACGTTGGAACTAAAATGTAGTGTATCCTTCGATGCATGCCTGCAAGCTTTGCATTCAAAACCCCCCTTTGTATTGGTCCTCCTATAAAAGCTCTTATTTAGATTATTTGTGTGTTGCATGTACAGACGGTTGTGTGTGTGCCGCTCTGCACCCCTGCTTGTTTTCCAAGTGTGCCGTTAGTCACTCTCCTAGTCCCTCTATCCCAGTGTAATTACGACTGTGCCTCCCTTTCCCTTCCTCACCTTTCTAGCTGGATTCTATTATTATGTGTGGTCTAGTGTTTCTACTCCTCCCCCGTCTACTTTGGTTTTGTGAGTTGAATACAGAATCATTTTGAATATCATTCCTGGTGTGCTGTCTCCTCATTACTGGACTCCAATCTGGTAATATCTCCAATAAATATATATATATATATATATATATATATATATATATATATATATATATATATATATATATATATATATACATACATACATGTAGAGGTATCACACCGGGGGAAGGACCAGCAAAGATAACATTCCAATAGACACTGTTTATAGTATAGCTTTTGCTTGCTTCATTCATTGTAACATCGCCGGAAGAAGAGATCAGTGTATCTCGAAAGCTCGCACAAATAAAAGCATTTCGTTAGCCACAGAACGGTATCATCTATTTATTTTTTGATTATATATATATATATATATATATTCGCCAAACTGGCTGGCGTAGACCGTCTCCTCACCTTAAAGACCCTTCCGCGACGGACATCCAGGACGCGCAATCTTGTGGTCCAGTTAGGCGCACGGGGATCTTGCGCGGTCTAACTCTCCGCTCTTGGGTTCTGACTCCGCCCCCCGCTCTGGCGCGCGATGGGTGCGCTCGTTCAGCTTCCCCGCTGACGCGCGTTCCAAGCTCCGCCCCGCTCTGATTATGGACAGGACTGGCGTGGGAGTGACACGTGTTCTAGGCTCCGCACCCTGACCGCCATGACGCGCGTGGGTCGGCGCGCAATCGGTCCCGCCTCCATTCCTGATCAGGCTGCATCATAGGGCACACCTGTGTGCACCAGCAGGCTATTGGAATTCACTTCCTGGTTCCGCCCTGGCTTTCTATTGGAGGGTCTTCCTATATATACCTTCCTGCTTCTGACTCTCATTGCTGAGCATAGTCTAGTGTGACCTTGCCTTGCTGTGCCTGTTAACCTCTTGTTGCCTGACCCTGCATCTCTATTTGGACTCCACATCTCTCCTCTCCTGATCTGGCTACGAACGACCAGTCTCCAGTCCTGACCTTGGCTAAGTACTCCTGCAATCCGATACTCTCCTATCTTGAACCTGGCTACGTACCCTGACGATCTGCTACTCTCCAATCCTGAACTTGGCTACGCACTCCAACGATCCGCAACTCTCCACTCCTGACATGGCAAGTACCCTCAACTATTCTCACATCTCTAATCCTGACCTGGCTTGCACGGCCAATCTACATCCTAGGCGCGCCCGCATGGCTATGGTTTGGCGTTAATCAATTTCCTACCTCAGCACCGCGGTCGTGCTGCATTTGTGGTGAACTACGCGTTACACGGCGCAAATCAGTGACACCAGGTGAATAGATAAATAGCACCTGTGGGATAAATAGCAATGACTGTCCTTGAAAGAACTCGTGGCTGAGGTATGACCTATAAATGAAAAAGATGCCAATATGGTGAAGTAACGTGAAAAAGGACAACTTACAATGTATCAGAATAAACAGGCATGCCAGGATAAAATCCTATCTTTTGACTGCAGCAAAGGGGCTGGTAATCCGTGGAGTGTCTCTCACACTGCCCACTGTACGTTGTTCCTGGAACTCCGTCGATGACACTGCTCACTCTCACCATCCAGATCTCGCGATCTTTGGTCTGTGACATCACTACCCGGAAGTAACCCTGATAACTCTGTTGGTTTCATTAACTTGTAGGGATGTGTGGTGTGGCACACAGACCCAATAGCCCTGAATAAGACTTTGCAGCAATTTCGATGGGAAATAAAACAGTCCTTTTAGCAGACTAGTTTGGGGAGATCTTAGCAGAGACCCTCACCCTACGCGTTTCGTCTATGTAAGACTTCTTCTGGGGTATTTCATGTCATCTACCTGGAAATCTTAAGTATGCACTGCAGAGCTCTAATAGGCTACGCTAATTTTGTAAGTGCCCTTACTGAAGTGTTCCAGGTGTTTGACAGACAATTACCATTGGAATATAACTGATTAAGAACCTGATCTATTCTAATAAAAAATATAATTAAACATATTTTAATAACATGTAAACAGAATGAATTTATAGTATAATGAAAATAAGACATTTTTAACAATATAAAGCGTGATTAGAAAAAGCCAATTATCCCAGAGGCATAGTTAATTGGATACTGATCTGCCCTTAAATAGAAACATTAGAACAGATTGGAATAATGAAATAATCTATTATACTAGGAAGGCACCTAAATCTATGTCTACATTTAGACCCAGAGGTATAAGAGTTTTAATGTATGTATCCATCTGGTCTCAAGTTTTGAAATGGCGTTGATGGTGTCCCCTCCTCTCCAATTATATAGCAGTTTGTCAATTCCAATACACACTATGCCTGTGGGATTTTTATGATGGTGTTCAGCAAAATGTTTGGACAAATTGTGTTGTAAAAATCCTTTTTGGATATTTGTAATATGCTCGGCAAAACGCAATTTCAATTTTCTCGTGGTCCGTCCCACATATTGTTTTTGCACGGGCATTGAATTAAATAGACAATATTAATAGAATCGCAACTAATGAGGTGTTCAATCTTATATTCACTTCCAGTATGAGTAGATGTGAAGCTTTTGGTCTGTTTAGATTCATGTGGATCTAGCTTACACATCTTGCATTTCAGACACCTATAAAACCTTTCATGTCTAGAAAGGTGTTATTATAAATCTCTTTCTTAGACAAGGAGAAAAACTGGAAGAGCACTACTGTAGGTATCAAAAAAGTAGAAAGGAGGGTGCGTATCCCATAAAAAGATTATTTATTGGTCATGGAAAAACATTTTGGCTTTATTTTTGTTAAATAAATCATGACACGGTGTAATATGTCATGTGTTGTTGTTCATCTGAGGTTGTATTTACCTAATTTTTAGACCTGCTAAGGAACAGATGATTGGTATTATGTCCTGATATGTAAAACCATAGAATTCAAAGAGGGTGTACTTTCTTTTTCTCACCAGTGAGTGTGTGTGTGTGTGTATATATTGTGACAAACGGCTTACTCCGGGGCTTCGCCGTCTGTCCGGGACTGTTAGAACACGGTCTTTTAGGGTAGGTTAAATGACGAGGCGTCACGTGCTGTTCCTTTAAACAGGCAATGCCTGGTTTATTCAGTCCCAGGCACTGAGACTGCCACAGTGCATACAACAGAAACACAGCAAAACAAAAAGCTGCTCACCTGAGCAATAACTTAACTTAGGTTTTCCCGGACTCAGGGTTGAAGTGGCTTTTCCACTTCCACCAACAAAATAAGGTACTTTGCAGTTTTAGACAAAAAGGAACACAATGATTTAACCTGTTTGGGGAGAGGCTTTTCCCCTCTCTGCTTCCAGCAGCCTTCCTGTCTCCAGGCTCTTGGGGAGAGAGAAGAGGAACCAGGAAATCAGTCTTAAATACCTGATTTCTAATTAGCATGACAGGTGACAGAAATCAGGCAGCAGACAAACTCTGGTCTGGATCCCTCATCCTTCAGTTCCAGCACTTGCCAAACTGTGGGATGGAGTGCATGTTTTATAAGGCTGTACTCCCAGGCCAAACAGGATAGAAACTGTTCAGTATCCTGGGAGCCCTATATATGGAATTTATTACCATTCCCTGGTCACATATCCTCCCCCCCAGCTCAGACCTCGAGGGATGAGCGACCATGGATTTTAGGGAGTGCATCCTTGACAACCCGTCAGCATTGCCATGTTTGTGCCCTGACCTGTGTTCCACAGAAATTTTAAAGGGTTGTAGGCTTGGGAACCACCTGGTCACTCTAGCATTCTTCTCTCTGTTTTGACACATCCAGGTGAGGGGTGCATGATCTGTGACCAACCGGAATTTTCTCCCCAACAGATAGTATTTGAGCGTTTCTACAGCCCACTTTATTGTGAGACACTCTTTCTCGACTATGGAGTAATTTTTCTCCTGGGGATTTAGTTTCCTACTTAAATAAAGGATGGGGTGCTCCTCACCTTGAGACTCCTGGGAGAGCACAGCCCCCAGCCCTACCTCAGATGCGTCGGTTTGGACTAAAAACGCTTTAGAGAAGTCAGCTGTGACCAACACTGGTTGGGCACAGAGAGCTTCTGTCAGGTTTCTAAAGGCCTGTTCGGTCTCGGGGGACCACTTTACCATTAGCGGCCCTCTTGCTTTTGTGAGGTCGGTTAGTGGGGTTGCCTTAGTTGCAAAATTGGGAATAAACCTTCTATAGTAACCAATTAATCCCAAAAAGGTCCTTACTTGTTTTTTTGTAACTGGCCTTGGCCAATTTTGTATCGCCTCTACTTTGAGTGTTTGGGGTTTGAGTAAACCTCTGCCAATAGAATACCCCAGATACTTGGCCTCCTCCAGACCAATAGTGCATTTAGCGGGGTTAGCAGTTAGTCCAGCAGACCGAACTGCGTCAAGCACAGCTTGGACCTTTGGAAGATGGGATTGCCAATCTTCACTATGGATTACCACATCATCCAGGTAGACGGCAGCATACCGAGCATGTGGTTTTAAAATTGTATCCATCATTCTTTGGAATGTGGCGGGAGCTCCATGTAAGCCAAAAGGCAGCACCTTATACTGAAAGAGGCCGTCTGGGGTTGAGAAGGCTGTCTTTTCTTTTGCCCTTTCTGTGAGGGGAACCTGCCAGTACCCTTTTGTTAGGTCTAGGGTCGTGAGATATCGGGCTTTGCCCAGTCTCTCTACAAGTTCATCAACCCTGGGTTTACGGTAGTCATTGCAAAACCTTGTTGTACCGTCTGGCTTTGGGACTAAAACTATAGGGCTGTTCCACCCACTTTGGGATTCCTCAATTACGCCTAGTTTTAGCATTTTTTTAACCTCTAAACTTATAGCCTCTCTTTTGGCCTCTGGGATTCGGTATGGTTTAAGGTTAACTCGGACCCCCGGTTCAGAGACTAAGGGGCTTATGCAGAGAGCAACGTAAATGAATGTGGAAACGGCAAGAAATTAGCCACTGAATTTGCGTTCATTATGGGCTTATGCAGGAAACGGCGTTACCTGGTTTTATACATGTTGTTAAGGTTGGCGAGTTTCGATTTGCGTGAAACTCGCCATGCTGTGGCGCGCGCTCTATAGCAAATATTAGTGTTTGCAGTTCTAACGTGTAAACACTAACGCGCGCCTCTCGCGAGAGCAGGAGCTGTTGATTGACAGCTTTGCATGTACCTCAGGCATTGTGAACACTCATTTTGAGCGCCTTGCTTTTCAGTACCTGCCGATAGAACCATATCCCATTTACACATTGGAATAACCCTGTCGAAAGGTTGCAATGTTGTGTCTCTTCTGTGTATTCTAAACAGATATATCACATTTACTGTGTAAAGACCACAAAGCTATCTCCAAAACAAGCTACTGCACCGACACACTTTATTCGAGCAAATACCCAGTATGTACCTGGCAGATACCTGGAATGCGCCGCTCCTCACCTCTGACAAGCCCCGTTGCGTTTGCCTTCCCAGCCTGGGTTCATGCCTGGCTGACGGGCGGCTGATCTGTTAAATGATAATGATTAGGATTTAATAAGCTGCAATGCTTCGCGTGTCTACCAGATGGCATAAATTCATGAATTGTAATGCAGTATATATATATATACTGTGCAGTATTGCAGCCAGTGGGAATAAAATGCTTCAATCCCTGCCTGGAAAATAACCCAATGCACTCGGGCAGAAAACAGTCACAAACCTCAATACACCCGGGTATACCCGAATTCGTGGGACTAGCCGAGCTCGAATAAAGTGTGTCGCCAGTGTATATGCGACTAATTATGGGCATGTGCAAACATCTGAAATGTAATTGTGAAGTTTCCTGGTACTGTTGAAAGACAGAAAATATGCATATATATATAGCACTTTTTAAAACCAGAGACAGAACATAAAACACAGACAAAGCTCAGTTTTTAGCACATCCAGTGGGACTCATACACGGTACAGTGCCTAAATATATATGTATAAATACCTAATAAGTAAAATGGTCTTTTAGTTTGACATTTTTGGCCAAAATTGTTGTAAGCCCCTGAGCCAACGCCAAGGCAGACCACATATCAGGGGTCCCTAACGCTAATATAAATTCTTAATAACCTGTGTAATAACAGGAAGAATGATTTATAGTAAATCTGTCAATATTAGTTGCAAAGTTCTGAGTCTGACTGAAGCTTTTATTAACCTGTACATTACCAGGAAAAGCACTCTGTATTAGAGATGTCACAGCCAAACTGCAAGCAGGAAAGTTCCCCTGAGTGGAAGATGCTATGGAGTGAGCCCATAACCATTTAAATGTGGGAGGGGGTGAGCTTAAATTAGGAAGGAGGTTGCCACCCTCCAATCAGCCATGACTAGCTGGACAAGAATTGTAAAACATACTGGACACCTAACAAGCTACTGTTGAACCCCCAAAATGACCACAACATATATATAAGCATATGAGTGACACAGAGGAGTGCTACTGAGCATGGCAATATATATTTTAAAACCAGAGACAGAACATAAAACACAGACAAAGCTCAGTTTTTAGCACATCCAGTGGGACTCATACACGGTACAGTGCCTAAATATATATGTATAAATACCTAATAAGTAAAATGGTCTTTTAGTTTGACATTTTTGGCCAAAATTGTTGTAAGCCCCTGAGCCAACGCCAAGGCAGACCACATATCAGGGGTCCCTAACGCTAATATAAATTCTTAATAACCTGTGTAATAACAGGAAGAATGATTTATAGTAAATCTGTCAATATTAGTTGCAAAGTTCTGAGTCTGACTGAAGCTTTTATTAACCTGTACATTACCAGGAAAAGCACTCTGTATTAGAGATGTCACAGCCAAACTGCAAGCAGGCAAGTTCCCCTGAGTGGAAGATGCTATGGAGTGAGCCCATAACCATTTAAATGTGGGAGGGGGTGAGCTTAAATTAGGAAGGAGGTTGCCACCCTCCAATCAGCCATGACTAGCTGGACAAGAATTGTAAAACATACTGGACACCTAACAAGCTACTGTTGAACCCCCAAAATGACCACAACATATATATAAGCATATGAGTGACACAGAGGAGTGCTACTGAGCATGGCAATATATATTTTTTATATTAGTATACTAGTATTACCGGGGCGCTGGGGTGCTCGTAAGGCTCGGGGCATATCAGTGCCTCCACCTCTGTAATATGCGATTTTCCGGTATTCAACTGGGGTATCTCCTTCCGAACCTTCACTATCACGTCAATGGGGTAATCCTCATTGCTGAGCCCCATCACCTTTATGTGCTCTGCCGACTGCAAGGGTCGATGTTGGAGATATTGACTGTAGAACCCTCGGTACACAATGGTCACTTGTGAGCCGTGTCCAGCAACGCCAACGAATAGACACCATCCACGATGACGCGTATGAGGGTGGTGGATCCTACCCGGCTGTAAGTGTCCAATGGTGGGGTTCCATCGATAGGGCTTGACTCAGAAGGGGTTTCGGTGGGTGGGGAAGCGGTTTCTGCTTTCTGTACCTTGTTGATCATGGATAACGAATAGTTCATCCTAGTTGGAGGTTTTTTTATCCTTCTCTGGGAATTTCTTGGAGAAGTGGCCCTTTCGACCACAGCCGTAGCAAATGACGTCACTGAGGTCAGTGCAAGCGTTGTACATAAGGGACGCTCTCCCTGATGGTTTGGACTTAAAGGAGGGTGGCTTGGATTGAGAATCCTCCATACTAAAGGGTTCCTTGATCTTTTCCTTGTGGTAGTCTGCTCTCTGAGGCTCCTTTGAAGAGGCCGTGGCACGTTCTCCTTGTGACAAGTCATGAATCATCCCGTGTGTTTGGAACTGATGAATGACCTCCTGATCCTGTTTCCGTTCTGAGGTCCTCGTAGCTGGGAGAATTCACAGTGGAAAGATTGCAGCAGATTTGGGCCACCAAAGGGTGATGGAGGGAGGCTCCCCACAGGAATTGCCTGGTTCGGTAGTAGTCCAATTCCACCATCCTGATGATCCTTTTGTGAATCCGAGTTCACAGAGCTAGTTGCAGTCGGTGAAGGAATTCAGACAAGTCTTAATTTTCCTTCTGCTTGAAGGCATGGAAGTGGGCCAACAGCGCAATGGCGTCATACTTCTTGCTGTAGGTCCTAGTCAACACACGTACCAGGTCTTGAGCCTCCGTATCGGGGTGACCTTCGTGATACAACCGCACAAAATTGGTGGCCGGAGGCCTCAAACATTCTACGGTCCGTTGTGTCTTTATAGCATTAGAGCATGTCCACCCGGGCAGCACCTGTTCC
Source organism: Ascaphus truei (assembly GCF_040206685.1). Classification (NCBI taxonomy): domain Eukaryota; kingdom Metazoa; phylum Chordata; class Amphibia; order Anura; family Ascaphidae; genus Ascaphus; species Ascaphus truei. The sequence continues at coordinate 5,246,990 of NC_134499.1, forward strand.
ACGTGATCCCGCCAATCGTCAAATGTCTCCTCGCCCAGTGGTGTGGGTCGTACTCCTGAGAAGGTTTTTAGGCGGCAGTACTGGTGACTGTGAGCTGACTGTGTGAGGGCTTTTACCAGTTGAGGTAGCGTCACTCCTAAGTTGGAAGTTCCTGGAGACAGGTGGCTATAAACTGGGCTCTGACTAGGAATTGGGGCAGGGTTACTCAGATACCGGCTGACGGTAGGTATCACACTTGAGGTGAAAGTGACCCTGGGTACAGGTATGTCTGCTCGAACTAGGGTACTTGCGGCCATCGCCCAGGACTGTAGGGGGAGGTGGATGCTTCAGCATGAAAAAGGACCTCGGAGGAGAGCCCCGAGTTGGCCGGTCTAGCCTGATAGGGAACCTCGGAGGCGAGTCTCGGAGTGAAGGTCCCTATGGAGGTTGGTAACTTCGGATGGGTCGTGTCCAAGCATATCTCATGTTCCGTGGTCAATAGTATAGCACTAGAACAGAAATCTGCGTCAAGTTTGCAGCCTAAGACCCTGGCATTGGCCAGACCTGGGAAGTTTTGTGCGTGGTCACGGACAGCAGTTATTGAGGTAAGTAGGGATACTCCTCCCATCGCAATCACGTGGTGCAGGGACACGCGGTATTCTAGGGCCCAGTTATGGACCTGTTGCCTGGTGGGTGTGAACATAGCGGTCTGAAGTGTTTCACAAATTTAGACTACTGAGCAGGGCACCTCATGTCGGGTATCTCAGCAGCGTCTCCAAATGTAGCCCCCTTTCCCCAGTGTCAGGGCGCCTATTTATGCTGCTAATACCTGCGCGGCAATCAGGAGGCCTGATCCTCCGCCACTGGGAGCCTGGGGTGTGTGTAATACTAACAGCGCCTCCACCTAGGAAGGATCCTCACACAGTGGAATAGCCCCTCCCAAGCCCATACAGCCAGTAATTGCACACAAGGATATATGTAACAGTATTTACTGGACAGTAATTTATACCAGGAAAAATGCAACATAGCATGTATAACAATACAGTATATAGATATACCAACCCGTGGAATATCCCTACAGTACTTAGGTGCAGGGGCACTAGTGTCCCTGTGTCCAGGCCACAATAGCCAATGGCTTGCGTGTACTGACTGATCCGTGTGGTTGATTTGAAGTGCTGGTTGTTTAAAGTGTGTGCAGTTAGAACCAGAAGCAGTTTGAACA